>NW_027495265.1:0-53560 GCF_021521415.1 Bidens hawaiensis
GTTCACCGGATTCGCTTGAGTAATCTGAACTTGTAGTCTCGGGCACGCGTTCCGGAAATGACTGGGATCACCGCAGTTATAGCACGACCTGGGTCGTGGGTTTTGGTAGGTTGGTTGTTGGTTCTGCGGGTAGGCTGGTGGTGTTGGCGCAATCGGATTGGAGGGAGGGGTTCTACAGTACTCAACGGAGTGACCTACGCGGCCACATCGGTTACATTGTCGACACGGGACTTGAGGTGGGTGATGAAGTCTACAGGTTGGGCAAAAGGGTTGGTTTCCTGTGTAAGGTTTCTTAGTTGGCGGGGCAGGGAGTGCGGGATTGGTTAAGGCATAGTTGTGGACTATAGGAGGTGCTGGATAGGTTGACAGTGGGTTAGGCGCGTAAACTGGAGGTTGATAAATGGGTTGTTGGACAATGGGCGGGTTGGTAAGCGCATAGGCTTGTCTGCGCCTACGTTTCTGGTTATGGTTTGAGGGTTCTGGTTTGGTTTCTGTTGGTTCAGGGACAGTCTTGGTGGGTTTGGTCTTCTCAGTTCCCCGCAGGAACAGGGTTCCTGCTCTGACATGGTTGTCGCTGAGCACAGCGGCCAATTCGATGGCGTCAGAGAGGGTTACTGGGTTTCTGGCCCATACAGAATCTTGAATCTCCATGGGGAGACCCCCAAGGAATTTCTCGATGGCTCGGCGGGAAGGGGTAACAAGGTGAGGGACCAGTAAGCTTAGCTCGTGGAAGCGCGTCGCGTACTCGCGCGCTTCACCGCTGTATTGCTTCAAGTTCCAGAATTCTTCCTCCAGGCGCTTAACTTCGTTGGGAGGGCAGAATTCTCGCGTAAGAATTTCCTTGAATTCCTCCCATGTCATGCTAGAAGCAGCCTCTGCGCCACGCGCATGAGCTACTCCATTCCACCATGTAAGCGCTCTGGATTCCAGGACACTGGAAGCATATAGGGTTCGTCTTTCTGAGGGGCATTGGGTGTGGAGGAAAGTGTTTTCTATTTTCTCAAGCCACTGGAGCATCACGGTGGCTCCTTCAAGACCTGTGAACTTTGGAGGGTTACCCGCGTTAAAGGACTTAATGTTATAACTCGAGGTGTTGGTATTGTTTTGGCTCAAAGCTTGGGCTATTGCGGCGGCCATTTCCTGGGAACGTTGCTGTCTACGCTATGCGCGAGGCTTCTCTTCTCTGAAATCGGCGAGATAGCGGAGGCATTCTATAAAAGTTTTAATTTTAGTTAATATCTTGGTGTTAACGCAAAGTATAACCTCAAAAAGCTTGGTTTCACGGAGTCAGTTACTGTCAAAAGTTAAAGTAAAATAAATGACCCTAAATGCAGACTTAATAAAGGTAACAAATTCGAATCAAGAATCGACAATTCATGTATCACCATGACTTTCCGAATTCCCAATTTAAAATATACGGGCAAACGAGTATTGGAGATTGACGATTCATGTATCACCATGACTTTTCAATCCTCAATATAAAACATACAAGAAAATGAGTATTGGAGGTTGACAATTCATGTATCACCATGACTTTTCAAGTCTCCAACCTCAGAACATAATCGTAAATGGAAATTGAAAATCAACTATTCATGTATCACCATGACTTTTCGGATTTTCAATCCCAACAAACGAATATGTAAGTAAAATCAATAAAAATCGAAATTCACAAAAATCGAAATATCGCGAAATAGAACATAAAATCATATACTGCGCAAGTGCGAGCATATTCATAAATAACGAGTAATTAACAATAAGCGCGCAAACATGAGATTTTCTCTCATGCGCGAGAAGGGACTCTTAGGTATTCTAGGCCGTTACGTCTAACCACCTATCCTAAGTCAACGGGCTCTGATACCAATCTGTAACACCCCGACCAAAGGCGGATTATACATCGGGGCGCCACATATTGTTTCATTACTCGTGACACTATTGGTGTCAATATTTATTAATACACATTTTATCGCGCACGCGCAGCGGGGAAAATAAAGAACATAAATCAAACATAAGTCAATATATTATAAATTATAACATTCAAACAACATTAACTTGTCTTGATACATTTTAATTCTAGGTCCAAAAGTAAAAACGTCCTACGTGTCCACAAGCTCCAAAACAGCTACTGCAAACCTGAACATGTGTTAAAATAAACGTCAAACACTTGCGTGTTGGTGAGAAATCAAGTTTAATAGATAATCATAGATAATCACAGTAAATCTGCGCGCAACACGTGTATGTCTAGAGTTTAACAAGGGTGTAATCAGATTGTGATCAAGCCTAAGATAGTTCATAGATCATAGTTCAATCCATGCTCCCAATTGAGCATAAAAACGAGGAAACATCTGTGCAAGTGTAAACAAAGAAAACCGTAAACGATAGGTCTCCCGTGTTCAACTAATGGTACCAACGGAACTGCGGAATAGGCCGAACAAAGCGGTTAATGATACACACATACAAATAAACAGCCAAGTAAACGTCCTCAACACATGGGATACTGCGCGACTAAAGTTCATAAACAAGTTTAAGACTCAAGTTTTGTATGAACACATGAACATCCCAAAGCATTTAAAATAAAAAGGGATTAGATACGAGATAACTCACATGATAAACGATGCGGTGATAGATAAAGCAAGAACCAACTTTAAACAAGCACAAGTTAACCTATAAATAAGATTATTGTTTTAATGATTTGTTTTAAGTCTTGATTATAAGTTAGCATAATTAATAAGTAAACTATTATATATAATATATATATATATTACCGGAAAAGCAGGGCAGAACAGGGAGGAAGACGGAGGCAGAGAGGAAGACGGCAGAGAGAGCAAGGAGCAAGAGAACAGGAGAGATTAAGTGTTTGTGTGTGATGTGTTAGGAAAAATAATACTATTATTTATAGAGAAACCCTAGGGAACACAATCCTA
This sequence comes from Bidens hawaiensis, assembly GCF_021521415.1. Classification (NCBI taxonomy): domain Eukaryota; kingdom Viridiplantae; phylum Streptophyta; class Magnoliopsida; order Asterales; family Asteraceae; genus Bidens; species Bidens hawaiensis. Next base: position 2,922 of record NW_027495265.1, read on the forward strand.
GAAAAGGGGAAAAGATCTCAAAAAGCAAAAGATATCAAAAAGCATAAGAATCCAAAAGCAAAAGATATCAAAAGATATGGCAGCTGCAGGGGGCAAGATAAAGCTGACAGGGCACAGTAACAGGCATGGGCGGTTCAGATAAAGGTACTGGTCAAGCATGGCAAAAGCAGATCTCAAAAGATAATGTCAGTCACTTTTTCTACCAACCAATGGGGGTTGGTACGCATGCTGCGCCGAAAGTAACTATTCAGACATAAAGCAGATTAGGTCAACAGCTCAAAAGATAAGACAACACAAAAGCAAACGGCTAGATTTAAACAGAAGATACAAGGGTTAAGCGCGGGAAGGCTGAGTGCGCGAGCGCGAGGGCTGGCACAACAATCCTTAGCGCACTGCGGGAAGAATCACAAATCCTTAGCGTGCTGCGTGAAGAACAAGAATTCTAAGCGCATCGCGGGAAGAACATACATTCTTAGCGCATTGCGGGAAGAACATGCATTCTTAGCGCGCTGCGAGAAGAGTTCTCTTCACGCATCGCAGGAACAAGATGTCTTCACGCAGGCTTCCATGTAAGGAGTCTGGCGCGTGGAGCTGCAGACATCCTTAGGCGGGAAGAACCAAAGGACAAGCAAAGAGGAGGGAAACAAAGCGTAAGGGCGGGACGGCGACAAGAGGGAAAAGAAGGCGGAAAGAGAAAAGGAAGAGGGACGGGACGGCGGAAAGAAAGAGAGAGAAAGAGGCGGGAAGGAAATATATATTTTTATTATTAAAAGTAAAATATAAGTATAAATAAATATTAAATCATAAAAGAGAGAGATCGGGTCAGAGAAACGGGTACCTGGGTCGGGTCGGATCGGGGCAGATGTCACAACCAAGACCCGAACCGACCACCCGAACACTCGTTAAAACCCGTTTTAGTATCTATATTATAAGGGACTTGCTTTCTTGCATATTTACCCACCTTATTACTTAACATAGGTTGAGTAAAATTAAGGGCTAGATACTTTTACCCGGTTTCGAGCAAACTTACATTTTTAAAGGACTATTATTATAATTTATTAAATATTTACATTTTAAACCTTAAACTTTAAATTGTTTACAATTCTTATCATTTATTTTCGTTTAAAGACTTCCAATACAACTTTTCTAATACAAGACTTCTTCTCCTTTAGGCTTCGTTCATTAAACTCATCGTTCCGGTTAATCTCCAAATCATCAAATCTTTCAAGTTTATTACTTGAACGTGAGTACTTTCATCCCCCGTTTTCACTCTTTTATATTTTGGGGGTGACATTGCAAACTTATTCAAAACCAAATGATTTATACTTGAGTCTTAAACCACAAACTTTATTGTATACTTTACTTAAATAAATGCTCGATTTGGTGTTATATGCTTATATGCTTAAGTGCTAATGTGTTTACCGCTTTTGGATGGTTGATTCACAAAATCCGAGTATATCTGGCATCCCCTTATAGAAAGGTGTCGTTAATGTATTCTTATTAACGATTTCATTTATCTAAATTGTTGCTATTATTTATTATTTTGTATACACGTTGTGGAATTTCATATTATATATCTATTGTTCAAAAACTATGAAATTGCTCACCAACCTTTGTGTTGACAAAATCTATTTATGCAATGTTACAGGTTTGACTTTAGGTTGACTCGAGGACTTGAAGAAAAAACGTTATCGAGACTATTAGGATATTAGCAAAGCGAAAAATATATTATTTACTATGTTTTGAATTTGGTTATTGTATAAACAAGTTATGTGACTCTTTGTGTTTTTATGAATTTAAATGAGTTGATTAAATATTGTCACTTAATAGTGTCGTGTGCGATGAACAATCGGTTGCACCCCGACGTTTCCGTTATGGTCGGGGTGTGACAGTAGTGTTAACTTATTGAATCCTTGAACTGAACGAGTTTTATCTCACTGCACTGTCGTGCCTTCGGGCGAGTGTTAACAAAAGTTGGCCTTATGTGATGGTTTTTTCTGTATCGAAAGACGAGTGATTCCGAAATAAATTTAACCAGTAGCTCATTTAAAAAGATTCATTATCCTTTAAAAAAAGGTAATAACATATAAAACAAAGGTATAATATCTATTATGCTTAAATAGTTTACCTTTTGATGTAGAGTTAATTGTGAAATGACAAATAGACCTGGGTGGATACATAATCTTTTTCACTAAGAATGACAAGTTGTTTACATGTAACCATATTTAGAAAACAAAAAGGTGGTAAAAACTTTATTTTCAAATAAGGTGGTGCTAGAATAACATTTGTAACATGGTGGGGGGGGGGGGGGTAGACGTGGACGACAGTGCCGTTTGTTTTTTAAGACAAAAACTGTTTGCAATCTAATTTCATGTCTGCAACTAAAGATGTGGTCTGAAGATCTGCAATCTGAAAATATAATACTGTTTTATTTTATAAACTGGATATCGTCTGCATAAGCTGAAAATTAGTTACCTATCATATATATCACAGTAGATAGACGTCATTTAACGTCTGTATACTAAAATTGGTGGTGGTGTACGAACTATGGAAGTGGGTGGTGGTGGACGATTGGTGGCAGGTGATTGTGGTAGGCGGTGAACGGTGGTGGTGAATGGTGGGTGGTGTTAATGGACGGTTGTGGTGGGTGGTGGACAGTGGTGGTGGTAGGGGACGGTGGTGGTGGTGGTGGTGGCAAACGGTGGGTGGTGGTAGTGGACGATGGTTGTGGCCGACGGTGGGTGGTGGTGATGGACGGTACGTGTTGGTGGCGGACGGTGGGTGATGGTGGTAGTGGACGGTGGTTGTGGCCGACGGTGGGTGGTGATGGTGATAGATGGTGGTGGTGGTGGCAGACAGTGGGTGAATGGTTGTGGCGGACGGTGGGTGGTGGTGGTGGTGGTGGCAGACGATGGGTGGTGGTGGTACGGTGGTAGTGGGTGGTGGTGGTGGAGTAGGGCTGTCAATTTATGACACGGACCTGTTAACACGACACAACACGGGTTTTAACAGGTTTGGGTTTGAGCTTAACATGTTTCGTGTCTTAAATAGGTCGACCTGTTTAAGACATGTTTAAATTCGTGTCCTAACAGGTTTATGACCTGTTAACCTGTTAGTAACCTGTGTAGATTTTTATTTTAAAAAATAAATATATATACACTCCTAAAGTCTTAAACCTAAAGTCATACTTACAAACGACATTTCATTGATGCCCGCCATAACCCGATATTATGTTTTTTATGGATGTTATGCTTGCTTATATGGTTTTTTGTTTCAAGTATGTTATAAATTTGTCGTCTTTTGTTTCAAGTATGTTATGGATTTGTGATTTTTTGTTTCAAATATGTTATGGATTATCTATTAATTAAGACTTTATGCTCGTTTTGAATATTTTGGTTTCGTTACACATGTATTATTCATTGTGTCTTTAATCAGGTCCTTTAACATGTCTTAACAGGTTAACCTACTACTAAACAGGTTCGTGTTCGTGTTTGAAAAAAATGACACGATTAGTTATCGTGTCGTGTTCGTGTTTAGCACAAAAGGTCATCGTGTCTTATCGTGTCGTATCCGACATGTTATGACAGCCCTATGGTGGAGTGGTGGCGGCACACGGTGGGTGGTGATGGTATTGAACATTTTATGTCATTCTGCCGTACCCATCCCGTACGCAGTAATCAATACTAATATCACCGTATAACTCGTTACCAGCTCAATCATAACAGCAGGTACACATACACACCAAATATTATCATACATATTACACATACCAGTATCTAGTATATATGTCCCACAAATATAATAACATATGGACTTAACCTGACGTCGGTTAACGTTTAATTATGTTTCATAACCCTTGTCACCAACTGACATATAGATCTTTCTCAACAAGATTAATGTTTAATATGCTTGATTTCAATATCCCTCTGCATGTCAGCATAACCGATACATGCTCACCGTGAGCACCAAACGATTACGTACCACGGAGTTATAATATCCGTGTCTATTCGTATATCCGGTATACACGGTATACCACTTACGAACGAATAACCAACTATGCTATAATGATTCCAACACCTCTTTGTGTATGGGTAATCATTCTATTCGAGTATACCTGGGTAAAGGCATCTAACGGATGTAAGGATAACATAGGGAGTTTCAAGGTTCAAGGTAATCGCGCAACCCATGTTGCCTTCAAATATTATCAATTACTATTATGGGAAAACTCTATCACTTGCTCAGTCGATGTCCTCAGGCGTTCTAGGTTCGCTAAAATCGGTAATTCTCGATCTGGAGGTGGTATGTCTCATATGTTTGAGAGGAGAAATACACTTATATATTTCTATACATTATTTTTATCTGCTCACTTATCATCAAATTTATTATTATTATTATTTATTTTATTTTATTTTTATTTTATTTATTTATTTATTTATTTTTTTACCTTAATGGAATAAGAATGGGTTCAGGTACAGATCCGTCCGTACGTGAGGGTCGGCGGTTCTGGTGATCATAGGGGGTTATTAAGATATACGGTACCGGTATTGGTAGGGTAAGGGATTTATTAATTTTGGTTGGGAGTGACGGTTACTAGATATTTCTGGTTAATGTCAAACGGGAGATCTAACTTGGTACTATCATAACTATGGCCCGATAAGTCAGACTTATCATCAACCGATGCTCTAGGAATTTCAGCATCCTCGGTACCTTTATTATTTCATCCCCCGGTTCCCTATCCGGGTCCTATTTCTCAATACATGTACCCACAAGATATGTACATATATATATATACACACATTAGCACGTATAAATAATATTATATACTTTACACATATGTTGCCATTTTTACCTATTAATGTACCCCGTGACTTCCCCTTAATTCCCTCGTGCGGACAAGTCTGTTATTATGTTCCGGACCATAATAACTCACTTGTCCATCCAAGTTCATCCAGATCTCGTCACTATATATTATTAGTTGATATTCAGATCCTATAATACTTGAGCTACTGGTTATATTTTAGGTATCTTTTAAAGACATCCTAATTCTTTATAACCAATGGCTCTGATACCAAGTTCTGTAACACCCCGTAACCGCAGCGGAAACGTAAACGGGATGCAACAGACACCTCTGATATCAACCACATTGTTTATAAAGAAAACTGAATACATTAATATACTTCAAATTACATTATCTCGTACTTCATTACCGTCTAGGTGATACACACATCATACAATACGATACATAATTCTATTTATTATAATGTATCCTAACATCCCGCACGCAAATCTTACACACATCAAGCACTTAGCACGTAAGAAATCACTTCATCTTAATTGTACCTGAAAAGCATGTGAGAAAACGGGTCAACCACGAATAGTTGGTGAGTTTCACAATTTGAGTAAACCATGATAAAACCATATCATAATATAATATTATCGATGTAATTATGCTGAGCCCACAAGTGAAACCTCTGACTATCACACACAACCCCCGTGGCATATCCCCCGCCCACGGACCTGCCCCAAATCGCTATGTCTAACATTACATAGCAAAATAAATAACAACAAAATAGACATGTGCAACTGGCTGGGAAACATCAGCAAATCCATGCCGGACCAGTTGGGTTTGTCAGACCAATAGTACTATCCACACTCTACCGGCTTTCAGTTAATCACTCGTGTTCCGGGGCCTTAGAATGTTAGCAACTCAGACAATTACCATCTTAGTACATTTTCGTACGATTCCCGTACAATAAAATATATATATAAATCCACGCAAATCCATGCGTTCAGTATGTACTTAAACATTTCAGTAGTAACATGCTTCCGCCCCGAGAAAATATTTAAAAACAATTCAGAAAAAGGGGCTCGTGAAACCCACATTAACACATGCAAGCAGGTAACAACAATCATTATCAGTTAACACGTCCAATCTGTATTATGATCCCTACGATCGTTATTATACAATTATTGTTTATATAAACTTTAACCGTGTTAACCGGTACATCTGGGTACACTGTTAACCCAGTACTGTACCCGTTCCGGGGGCAATGTTAACTCAGAAACACTTCTAGGGACATCTGGGGACACTGTTAACCCAGTACTGTACCCATTCCGGGGGCAATGTTAACCCAGAAACACTTCTACGGACTCAGATTGTGATATCGTTTAGAGTTCACTAGTCAAATTTCTATTAGTCGTTTTTTCCCGTTTTGCGTGCCTAACACGGTTATTTGTTTTTACGTTTCAAAAATGAGTTTGGTCACACACGACCAGAAAATAGTTGATGACTGATAATTTAATTAATGTTGTGAAATTAGAGCTCGGTTTAGACGCCCCGATTGGCCGCGGGACCCGTTTCCGTCTTAAGTGCACCGGAAACTGTTAAATCGTTTAAAATTACCCAAATCATCCGAATTATTTTCGGATGATTCATTTTTACTTGTTTAACTCAATTATATGAAAATAGTTCATTTTTAGGGTTTTTATACACCGGTCAGCTCGTTTAGGCGAACTTTACCGGTTTACGCGTTTTAAGCTTTAAAAGTTTGATAATTAGCACAAATAATTATCCGTTTAATCTCGGATCTTGAAATTTTGCACAAATCACTTTTTGACAGTGGGGAATTTTATAAAAATATTTCCAGAATTGATTTTTATATTTAAAATTTATTTATCTATTTTTAAACACCATTTAAACACTAAATATGTCGTAAATACCAAACGACCTTAGAAAAATTCCAAATTTTTCCTGGATGACCCCTGCCATCGACATAGTCCCCTTTAATTTTTCCAGAACCAAAATCTCTTTTTACATGCCATTTTCACTAAAACAAGCTAGAAAACCCTAGAACTCGTTTAACCGAAAAGCCTACTTAGACTTCTCCAAATGACCTAAAATTTTGTGTGTGACTTTTACATGATATAAAAAGCTTATCTGAAATTTTCCAGAATTTTTCATGATATTTAACTATTTTTCACCATTTTTAGCCAAAACCGAGCATTAAATTCACCAAATATTCATCATTTGTCCAAAAATTACCAAAAATTCACAGAACTCAAATTTTCATGTATTTAACACCTCTGTAAAATTTCATGACCTAACTCTAAACCATCCACAATCTGTCCAAAAATCCATAACCGAATATACCTTTTGTTTTCCGCCACTACAAGCTACAAACTCGTCTTTCCGCCTTATCTACCACTAAATACAGAACCTACAACCAACATACCACAATACCAAGCAAGTTACACTCACAATCAAGCCTCTTACACTATAGTTTCGGTTATTGTTTCAAAACTAAAGTTTAAACCGTAAAAATTCGTTTTTGGTTCGTTTAACTCCTTTCTTGGACCAAGATCCCTTGTATAACTCGTATACATCACTTGATCATGCAAGAATCGGTTTTCATCTTTGAAACCTCATTTTCATGCAAATAAACTCAAGAAACGAGGATGAACACGTAAATAATACGATTTTTACCTCGGTTTTCTTGCTAAAACTTTGGATTTTTGGATCTTGGTGTGGAGATGAGATGAAGAACTTGGATGTTTGATGAGAAAAAAAAAATAATAAGGGTAAAGGAGACCCTTGAGTCCGATCGGGATTGATAGGGGGGGTGGGGTGGGACCCACCTCTCCATTCTTAGCCACACATTCGGATTTCGGCAATCTGGATAATGTTTTGAATAATCTGGTTCATTTCGTTTTTCGGTTAAATGTTTAATTCGGCTTAAAACGAGGTTAAAACGGTCGTTTTCGGCTTAAAAAATGAAATTTATATAAAACCAATTTAAAAACTTTAAAAACTTAAACCATGACATTTATTAACTTAAAACATCATATTATTAATTATTGCTCATCTTTTTCGGCTTGATCGATCATCTCTTGCTCGATTTGGTATTGAAGGTTTCGTTTAATGTACCGATGTACCATTAAATCGAAATTCTTTTTCTGTGCCGTACTTTACTTATCCCGAAGCATTAATGCTTCGTAAAATCACTAAATATTATAGATATCGTCTATAATTGAACCCTCGATTCGTTCGGGTTTCAATAATTATCGATCGATTAATCGCATATTCAATACGATGAATTATATATTCACGTACAATCAATACAGTGAACCTTGTATTCTCGTATAATTACTATGGTAATTCATGTACCCGGCATTAAATATAACGTAACTATTGTCTACCGGTTAGGGCATAACTGGTTTCGTCGGAATCGTTACATTTAACAAAAAGGTTGTTTGGGTTGGGCTGTGAATGTGAGTGAAATTTAGAGGGAATTGGGTTGGGTTGGGTTGTGAATGGGAGTAGTCTTACGTGATTCTTCAAGCCGATTCACCAAGTCGATGCACTAGGGGTGCTAAGGGGTACCCGACAATGGCTTGCACGCAGTAGGGTAGTAGTAGTGGCAGTGGCAGTTGCAGTGGTAGTAAAAGAACTTTATAGGAGTGCAAACGAGCCGAGCTGCTCGTGAGCTACTCGAGATCGGCTCGTTAAAAGGCTCAATTAAGCCGAGCTTAATTAATCGAGCCTGAGTCGAAGCTCGAGCCTAAAAGTAAGCTCGTTTAATAATCGAGCCCGTGCTCGAGCTTCACTTATTGAGCTCGAGCCGGCTCGCGAGTCTAAACGAGCCTGCCATTTATATAATTTTTTAAAAATATATTTAATAATAATTAATTAAGATATATAATATTATGAAAAAATAAATAAAATAACTAAATAATATATATATATATAATTATAATAGAAAAAAATATATAAAAATAATTATAATCATATAAAAAATAAATAATAAATATTAAACGAGGCGAGCTCGAGCTTTGAAAATAAAGCTCGAAACGAGTCTAACTAGCTCGAGCTCTGTGTAAGTTAAACGACACGAGCTCGAGCCTAGTCGAGCTTGGGCTCAACTCAGCTCGTTTGCACCTCTAGAACTTTACCATACATTGATCATTTTGTCTATCTATTTTAGGCCCTTATATCATTTGTACATATATTATAGTAATAGTTTTAGATCCCATGTAACACTTGAGGTGATCCATATAATAAAGTTATAAATAAAGCAAATAAATACATACTTTATATGAAAAAATGATTACATCTATACTTATATCTATACTCTGTGTACAAAAATTGATTTTTATTTATATCAGAAAATGATTTTTTTTAAATGAACTTAATAAATAATAATAATAATATAGCAGGTGCAAAAACATACCTGAGAACGGTCAATCTATTGGAATTTTGATTCTCAGTATCATATATATATATATATATATAATTGAGAGAATTTTGATTATGAACCAATTTCAAAAAAGTTTTTTCATACAATAATAGTTCCAAGCTACACCATGAAAATGATTTTTATAATTTTGAGGGGGCTTGATGTGCTAAAAGTAGTTATTAATTTATTAACTAAATAAACGTTAATCTAGACACTAAATAATAATTCTAGACTCTTAACTTAACTAAAAACTACTAACCGGCAAGTGAACCGGTCGACTCTAGTACAGCTAAGTAAGTCCGGACATCGAACCCACGAGACTCTTTTAATTACGTAAACTAGCTAATTAGACTCAACTAACTGATACGACTATTTATTTATATTATTGGGGGTTTACTAAAAACTAAGATTAACCTAATATTAAAACTAAAGACGACTTAACTTAGAACTAGATTTAACTCAGGTAATGATAAACAACCACCTAGGCTAGATTCCCTAATGTATCAATTATCAATTAGTTGGAAAATGCATGTTATGGAACCGGGATTTTAAAATATTCACTTAAAGAAAACCCGAACAGGACCCCTGACCCTTCTAAAAAAGACACCTATGGATTTCTATTAAGTACTTAAAAACACCAGTTTAATTAGACTCGCTTACGGTCGCTAATTATTTTATAACAAGTACCTCTATAAGAAGTCCTACCTTACAGCGCGAAAATCAAAGGTAATTTAAAGTATTCACTAAACTAGATAAACAAGGCTGAAAAATCAAACCTAGACGGACTCCTTACGAAGAACTAAATCTAGCAATCTTAAACAACCAAGACTTATCATATAATCTATCACCTCTCATCTATTTAGATTAGCAGCACACTTAGATCTATTTGATTTATCAATATTGTTCCTATGGCTTTATTGCAAATCAACCATAAACTAGTTAAAAATACACAGTATATGACCTAACAGAATCCTATCATTTGACAGACAATCACCAAGGAAACTCTGGAACAATAAAACCTGTCAAACAATCCTAAGCACACATATGCATCGAATTAATTACAAGAAACCTCTTACTTAATCATAAACCATAAACAAAACAAAATCCAAACTAAAATCCAACGTCAACAAAAGTTCATCATAAACCTAGGTGGCTTAGGGGTTTAGCCAAACGCAAGAACAAAACAAATAAATAAGGTTCAAATAATAAATTCATGACGAAAATAATATATTCAAACCAATAATAAGGATGCTTGGATAAGTAGGTGTTGAACCCGGACGCTCTGTGCTCAAACCGAAGCTTTCTCTCTTTTATTTTTTCTTTCTTGCGTGACCCCTCCTCCAATCTGTTCGTAGGGTTCTTTTATTTATATGTGCTGTTGTTCTTTATACTTTTGTTGCCGACAAAGACAAAAATCCCCTAGTGGGCTTTTAAGATATTGATCCCATGATTTAAACGAGCCCATTAATTCTTCAAACAATTCCTATGCAATCCAAATTAAAAATAATAAACTTCAATATGCTATTTGAATTCTAGCTTCATTCATTGTAAACGAAAATAATTTACATTTACAGTTCACTTAAAAATAATAAACTTCAATATGCTATTTGAATTCTAGCTTCATTCATTGTAAACGAAAATAATTTACATTTACAGTTCACTTTAAATTAGAGAACAATGTACCACTCATATTAGAAAAGTTTCATTTGATTTTACGTTATCAATTCTAATAAGATTTCATACACTTTATTTCTTTTATATTTATCCAAGTTATAATATATGCATATGCTTAAGATGTGAGTTTTGACCAATTAACTATCATTTTTAGCTCGTCTCTTAAAACCCTTAAAACCCACAAATGAACCAATTATTAATAATATTCAATAAGAACTTGGCTCAACAACGCTTAAAAGTATAGGGAATATTTATATAATAATACGTATATTTTAGACTACATCAGGGCTTTTCGACTTTGCCATAATGACAACAAATAAAAATAACACGTTAACCTGTTCAATTTTGTGAATGTTTTGTTTCACTTGAGTATAATTTTGTATAACATGTTTCACACACTACATTTTAATCATCATTAAAGGAAAGTCAATGCTAACGCAAATGTTTCAAATTTGATAAAAGTTAGAAGTATTGATAGGTCTGGAGGTAGCATGTCGCAAATGTTCGTCGTCTTTTCTTAAATTTTAATAGTTGTGGGAAAAATAATCAATTAGCCATATCCCGAATCTTTTCATTATTTCGAAAAATGTTATTAAAAACAAATTCGAAACCTAAATCATGTTAAAAAATTTTAACTTTCATTTTTTTGACATTGTCAAGTCAAGATTTCAAACCCGTAACAAATTTGATGATAAATCTACTTGCATTCTCGACTTTTAAAAATACTCATATGACCCATTTTTGAGCTGCAACAAATTTTGAGTTAAATGCAATTAACTTGTACCACACAATCTATTTATAAACTTTTGACCCGTAACAATCAAATTTAAGTCTCACAAAAAACCTGAACAATCATTGATAAAAAAGGCCGAGAAACTGACTATGATAAACTTTATTATATATGAAAGTGAATGGTATACATTATTACATTTTAACATATATATAGTTTAGTAAAATTAACTAAAAAATAAATAGATAGATTTAAAGCATGTATTTATAAATTATAAGAATATTTATTTTTATAAAAATATATATTATATATAATAAAATAGAGTTAAAGGAAAGTAAATAATTTAATAATGCGTGTCGCGATGTGGTCGCTTCCCCATTTTATGAAAGCCACCAGATTTCTTAATTTTTAAATGGAGGTCTCTCATTGATTTAATCCAAATTAATGTGTATGGGTCTTACCAAAACTAGATAACTCTTAAACGGGTTATAACATCTCATTAAATTAAAAATTAATCTTACCAATTATTTGATATGAAAATCCAGAAAATAGGAATATACTAAAATTTAATATCCAATTTAAAAAGAAAAAGATATTATTTATAATTAATAAACAATTTTATAGTAAAAAACATAAGCAGGTCATGGGTCACAAAATCCAAATAGCTTTTAAACTGGTTATAACATATCATTTATTTATGAAACCCTTTCATCATCAAACCCTAAGTATATTATTAACTTTCTTACAATAAAGAAAATTAAAATCCAAAAAATAAATATTAAAAAACAAAAAATGTAAAACAACCATTCTCTCAAGCCATCAGATTACTTTATTTGTAAATGAAGGCTTCTCACGCATTTAACCCGAATTCACGGGTAAAGGTCTCACCAAACCCAGATAGCTCTTAAACGGGTTATAACATCTCATTATATTAAAAAATAATCTCATCAAATATTTGATATGAAAATCATATAAAATAGGAATATACTAAAAATTAATATCCTATTTTATTTTAAAAAAGATATTATTTATAATTAAGAAACAATTTTATAATAAAGAAAATACACGGGTAATGGGTATCACCAAACCCAGATAGCTTTTAAACCGGATTATAACATATCATTTATTTGTGAAACCATTTCATCATCAAACCTCAAGTATATTAATTATTAACTTTCTTACAATAAATAAAAGGCAGAATTACAAATTTTGTCCTTTAAAAAAGTCAAATTACGGTTAGTTTCCTTTTTTTAGTTTCCTTGCAGGCGGTATCATTTAAACATTTTTTTCCTATACGTTATGTCCTTTACGCTAACTAGGTTATAAAAACTCAGTTAAATACCCTCACGTGAGTCGCATGTGAGGGCATTTTTATCTTTTCGTCTGTTCTAAATTTTAACTTACAAAACCCCAAAACCTACCACCAACCCCAAAACCTGCAGGTCCACTTACCTGCAAATTTTCATCATCCCAAACCCTAAAATCCACTTTCCTACAAATTTTCATCATCCCAAATTCAAATCAAACAAAAACCCAGTTCCTAAAATCCACCATCTCCCCATTCCTCAATCCAAATTCAAATCAAACCAAAACCTGGTCGTACACCTCGGCCAAACTATCGAACTCGTCGGTGTTATATTCTCCGGTGAGATTTGGTTCAAACTCGTAGGAATCGTAACGGCCGATCTGGGTTTCAACGGGAAACCGATTACCGGCGTGAATTGGATCTGGGTTTGTGGGTTCGTAACCGTTCGTCGGATCTTGGTATTCAAGAGGGCATCAACTTCTTCCCTGGTAAACTCCATGGGTGCTCCACAATCCGACCCGGCAATTACTCGGATCTTGACCGCCATTAACGACCCGGAATGCTTGGCGCGGTGTAATCGGTGTTCTGCTCCTGCCGTTAGCTGTTCCCACCATCCTTTTCAGATCTTTAACATTAAAAACCCACAAAATATTATTATTAATATTAATTATTTAGATCTTCTTTCTTAAAATGATTATTATTAATTTGAAAGAGTAGTGTAAAATGTAGAAATGGGTTTTTGGTTGCTAGTGTTGTTGTCGAGGTATTCAAGAGGGCATCAACTTCTTCCCTGGTAAACTCCTCCATTGTTGTTGAGAGAAGAGAATGGTGAAGAAGATTTGGTAGGGAGAGTGGTGTATGCGTGTGTTTGTGTATGTATATTTATTGTTATTATTATTAATATGAGTATATATGAGTTTGTTTTGAAAAGACCAAAATGCCCTCACATGCGCTTCACGTGTGGGTATTTAACTAAGTTTTTCTAACCCAGTTAGCATAAAGGACATAACGTGTAGGAAAAAAATATTTAAAGGATACCGTCTGCAAGGAAACTAAAAAAAGGACACGAACCGTAATTTGGCTTTTTTTAAAGGACAAAATTTGCAATTTTGTCTAAATAAAATTAAAACCCAAATATGCATATATAAATATTAAAAACGAATAATGTAAAACAACCCCCGTAATACGGGAGATAAAATCTAGTATATAATATAAATGAAATGTAAAAGAAAAAGTGAATAATTATTGATTTATGATATAATTATTAGTTTGGAGGAAAAAAAATTATAAGGCTTAACCACAAACTGACACGTGTCCAGATCTATTTTACTTTATTAGAATAGGTGCATCATAATTATTATCATAAAATATAAGTTTTAAATTATATACATGCATACATACATCCTTCTCATCGTTGCTATTATCTTTCTCATGCAACACGCGTATTACACAGGTAACATTACAAAACCATCATCTTCCGATTCGTCAATCAATTTGATACGTTCAGATCCATCAATATCATAATTTCTATTACCTCCAATATTACAATCCAATATATTCTCCATAATTTCTGTCATCCCATTATTGCTCCAAAATCGTAATTTCTTTTAATATTTCAATTTCAATTTTGATTGATTGTTGAAGCCGTAATCAGAATTCGGTTTTGTATTGATTAGAATTAGGTTTTCAATCCACATTCTGGTTTAATGAACTTTGAACCTTATTTAATTTTATTATTTTTGTGTTCTTATTGTGAAGTTTGTTTTGAGAAGTGAAGGCTGTTGTTGATGTGTGTGGCCTGCAGGCAGATCAATGAGTTCTGGTATGATCATTCACCTTTGTAACTTTAAATACAAGTAGCTGGCATGTAAACGACCCGAACGTTCATGAACTATTTGGTAGGAAGTTTGTTTATTTAATAAAATAACAAGCATGAACATAGCTTTTTGTTCATTTAATTAAACGAACAAACATGAACACACGTTTTGTTCGTTCATTTATGTTCATGAACGTGTGTTTAAATTTTAATAAATACAAAAGTAATTATATTTATATAAATATAAACAAAAAAGGGGCTTGTTTAAATATTATATGTGTGTGTGTGTTAGACTTTTTCGTTTGTTTACATGTTTACGTTCGTGAACTGTTCATTTAGGTTTTAAACAAACACATGCATGCCAATTTTCTTAATGAATGAACATGAATAAGAAAGAAGAGTATACGTTCTTGTTCAGTCAAAGTTAAATGAACGAACACGAACATGCCCTCGTTCGTGTTTGTCCGATTCGTTTACAGGCCTAAATACAAGGTCTGGTTGAGAATTGAAGTGCATGTGTAAACCAATTATTCTTAAGGTTTTCTTATTGTTTATTGATTGTGAAATTACTTAAGTGCCTCCAATTTTGGCACTTGATCAAGATTATATTTAACTTTTGGATTATTATGACAATTGAGGTGCCATGTTGATGATTATGCAGGTAAGAAAATATTAAAAGATCTACTGCTGCAGAAGGATAACCGTACTTGTGCTGATTGTGGCGCGAGTGATCCTAAATGGGCGTAAGTGCTACGAACACCATTGATATAATCATTCCTTTGTCACAATATAAAATATGTTTTTCTTTTGAATCTCAGATCACCTACCATTGGAGTGTTTATATGCTTGAAATGCTGTGGTGTGCACAGAACTCTTGGTCCAAATATCTCCAAGGTAGGCTGCCTAAAACTTGCATAATAATAATGCAGATATAACGCTAGGCTCGGTTATGATTACTGTTTATACTTGTTAGGTTTTATCAGTGACAATTGATGAATGGGCCGAAGAAGAAATCGAAGCCATGGTTGAAGTTGGAGGAAATAGTTCTGCAAATTCAATATACGAGGCCCATGTTCCCGATGGAGCTAAGCCTGGCCCGGATGCTAGTATCGAGCAGCGTACCAAATTTATCAGGTGAAGTTTGATACAATATTCTTAAATGACATATTAATAAAATGTTATACCTTGTGGTTTACATCATAGGTCCAAGTATGAGCTTCAGTTGTTCTTGAAACCAAGTTTGAAGATAGCATCAAATAGTACACTCCAAGCAATGCCATCCAAAAGGATGAGTTTTCGTGCATCGAGTTCAAGTTCGGTACAAAACCCTGTAAGTGCATAGCATTCAAGTGGTTTAACTTTCAAGTTTTAACCAGTAACTAACTTTTGTTTTGAAAATGATAAGGAATTACAAGAGGGGGCTATTGGACACTTAAAGATCACGATTCTTCAAGGCGCAAATCTTGCTGTTCGCGATATGCTTTCGAGTGATCCTTATGTGGTTGTTTCTCTAGGAGAGCAGGTTAGTCACTTTGCTACCTTACATGTTATATAACTTATATGTTTGTTTATATAATTATCTTATCTTATACTTCTATTAGAGGGCTCAAACTGCCATTCAAAATAGCAACTTGAATCCGATTTGGAATGAAGAGTTAGTGCTTTCCGTCCCTGAGGATTATGGGGCCGTTAAAGTGGTAATTCGATGCTCTTCTTATTTTCTTTATTTCAATTTTGGTTGATACTTAATCAGTATGCCATTATTGATTAGAGTCTGTAGGGGCGTGCAAAGTCGGTTCGGTTTTTGGGCTCTACAAAAACCAACCGAGCTTCACTCATGGGCGGTTTGGTTAAGCATCGGTTTTGGCTTGGTTTCGATTAATCTTGGTTAATTGTCCATTTTTTTTAACTGAAAATGGTTTGGTTATGGTGTTCCAAGCTCGCTGATGCAGGTTCCAAGCTGACATTTGTACATTTCAAGCTCGGTTATGCAGGCAAATACATGAAAAAAACATTGAAGTGCATAGAAATACAAGGAAATATGAATAGTTTGGTTTCGGTTAATTCGGTTAAACGAAGAGACAAAACCGAAACCATAACCGATGGCTCGGTTATGGAAATATCCTTAAGCATAACCAATTGGTTTGGTCAGTTTTTGGTTTATTTCGGTTAAAGTTAGGTATTTGGTTATGGTTCGGTTGTTGCATACTCCTAAGAGAAAGCATGTTCGGTTTAAAATGGGTACGGGCCAAGTTGGGTTGGGCTTAATTTATCAACAAACACTCTTTTGTGAAAAATATTTAGATTTGACCCGTTTAAGATAAAGAAAAAATAAACATGTAGATATTGTTATTGGGTGCAGCAAGTTTTTGACTATGATACATTCTCTGCTGATGACATAATGGGAGAGGCGGAAGTCGACATACAACCAATGATGAATTCAGCAATGGCGTACGAGGATCCTACAATGTTTGGGAATATGCAGATAGGAAAGTGGCTCAAGTCACACGACAATGCGCTGCTAGAAGATAGCACGGTAAATATAGTTGAAGGGAAGATAAAACAGGAGGTTTCGCTTCAACTGCAGCATGTAGAGTCCGGGATAATATATCTTGAAGTAGAGTGGATACCTCCATAACGATAGGTGTATCCGTTTGCGTGTACGTGTATAGTTTGTTTGTTGTTTTGTTCGTGTTTGTATTTAAAATAAATGTTCGCGGTTGTTCGGATAACGAAAAAGAATGACATTTCATTATCATTTCTTTAGATGAAAATGAGTTTAGAAGTAGAACAAGGATTGACTAGTGAGTAGTGACTAGTTGACCATCATATGTGTGACATGAAATACAAAAGTTTAGGATATATGAAACCTCTAAAGTATTGTTGATGTTGAAACTAGTGAGATTTGAAACAATGGTGTTATTATACTGCATAATATGAGAGCATCAAAATTGGGAAATGGATATGCAAGGATGTTTTGGATCCAAACCGGTTCGGGTTAAAAACCGGTCCAGGTTGGTCAACTCTTGGTCAAAACCGGTGTGGGATAAACTAAATCGGGTTGGAAAACCGGTTTGGAGGCGAAAAATATTCAGCCTGATCAAGCTGGTTTGGATCGGGTTGAAACCAGTTTGGGACAAAAAAAAAACAGTTTTTTTGGCATGTTTTCTAAATCGGGTCATGTCCAAACCAGTTTTGAGGGGACGAGATTGCGAACTGGTATACAAACCTGCGGGTTGGGTCGGGTCCTAACTGGTTTAAGCCCAACTGGTTTTTTTGGTGTAGTGGGTCGAGTTATAAACTGGGTTAGCGGGCCCAAACCGGTTTTTTTACACCTCTAGATGTTTGTATAGTTAATGGATTAAGTGGGCCTAGATTTATCAACCTAAGTCTTGAATAATTAATATAGGGCCCATTAGTAAAATTAGCTTAACAATGAGCCTGATAGTTATTGGTTAAAATTGTTCAAATGCTAGTACAAGTTGAATGTTTTATAGGTCCATTAGTTTACCTGCCTCAACCAATATATTTTATTTAGTTCACCTATTCTTAATAAATGTGAATTAATCAAAAATATATTCAGTTTATGAAACATATAGTAAAATGCCAATATAGTTTTCCTTTTTGTGATTTAATAACTTGATTTTGAATTAGAATTTAATGTTCTTGTATCCGTATTAGTTATCAAACAAACCGCCTTACTAGTCCACGGGTCTGACTGGCCAAAAACCAGATGACATCGTAAGTAATTTAAAATTTTGTATAAAATCAATCATGAAACTACTTTTTGTTCTTTGGTATGGATTCGCCAGTGCTAACAAAGTTAATAGCACCGAATAAGCAAAATATATAGTCCAAAGTAGTAAATGAATCACGGATGAGATGTAAGAAGGATAAAATAGATTTTGTTCTAAAATCCGGTTCAGCCGGTACGACTATAACAATCAACCTAAAGTACTCAATCAGAGACTAGTTATGTAAACAGTTCTCTTTCTGACTGGTTGCGGTCCACTCTAAAATAGTAAAATCTCTATAAGTTAACTTTATTTCTGATCTATGCTCATTACTAGTAGACCAATCTATATTAAATTTTATGAATAGGAGGAGCTATAATTCAGGTGTTAGAATTGGTCAAATGCAAAGCAATCATTATTATCTGAATTCTCCATAGATAATAGACCATTCACATGTAAAGCTCAAATCTAGCTTCAATGGAAAGAACAAGACAAAATATTAGAGGGTAGTTGTTAAAAAAAAAACACATTTATAGTTAATCATACAGTATTATAAAGAACACTATTGCAATCACTTTATATTTGAATATGAATTATTGACTTAGTTGGAATTTATCAAGTCAAAATTAAAATAAAAAAATAAAAATAAATGTTGTCACATTCATGATTGGTTTTCTGACTTTAGACTTCAAGTCTATTTAACAACAAATAAATAAGCATCATGCAATTAAAAATGAAACATAGATTTGATGTACTGACTAAAGGTATATTTAAAACTTTTATTTTGAATAAAATTAGATTCCTCTGCTTACAAAGAGTTTTTAGAGCCAATAATAATAATAATAATAATAATAATAATAATGTTAAAAGAAATCTTAAAACATTTACATCAGCTTCTCTATAGCTCTCTCTAAAATATAGAGATTTGTTCTATTTTGCATCTCCTTCAGGATCTCAATTGCTAAAATTTTAGAGTTTAATTGGAGATATCCCATTCATTTCTCTATAAATTTTTCTAAGTGTCTAAGAAAGAGAAAGAACAAATAATAACATAAGTGTTTGTGAGTGAGATTATCATTATGGTATAGATAAAAAACTTGGTATGATAGATTAATAAAATTAGAGAGATGATATTAATTTACATCAAAGAGGTTTAGATGGAGAAGTTGATGTGCGTGCTTTTAGATATGAACTTTAATGTCGCATACGATCCATATACAAGTTATTATGATTATATTACAAACAATAGAAAGTATACTTTTTACTGGGAAAAAAAACACCGAATAATTAAACAAACAATGTGAATCAATAAACTTTGTTAATCGGTGCATTTTAGGTCGATCAAACACGAAAGAAAGTTCAAAAAACTAACAGAAGTGATTATTATTGTCTAATCTTTTTGTACAAGTGTGTGTAACAAAATCAAATATGTAATGATAAAACAAGAAATGATCCGGTTATTATTGCTTTAAGGTAACCCCATGTGGGTTTGAAAAATGTGACTTAACTAGAAAGTTAGTTTAAGTTGAAATCGTCAGAAAATGAGGCTTTGAACGAGTCTTGGCCTTTTCTTATTGTCTTTATAAAGGTGCTTTTATAACCTCCTTTATAAAAGTGTTCCTAGTCTTTGAAATATTTGCGTATATCTAATTATATATTACCTAAATAAAATATTTGAATGTGAAAATAATTAACTAATTGTAAGTTATCATTTCAAACATTATACTTACTAAATTTGGAAAAGCTCTCTAGATTTTGAAGGAAAAATAGTATAAAATTTTCTATAAATTATAAACTTGAAATTTTAAATTAAATAAAACTCAAATTTCATTAATTACATAGCAAACAAACAATGGGCCGCAACCTGGGCCACAAGGCATATGTACAATGGACCGCAACCTGGTGCGTGAGTCAACAAGCCCGATAACTATACAAATGTAGTAATGTGTAAAGAAATTAATTAAATATTCAACGTTTTGAACATGACTTTTAAAATATTATATATATATATATATATATATATATATATAATCACTGCTAATTGTACATTTGTATTAACAAATTTTTACTTTTTTTTTTAATTCATGATTTTAAATATATAAACGCACTAATTATTATCCCATAAATTTATTAATTTTCTTTTGTTTACTTAAAATGTGGAAATATAACATGTTTCATTTAGTATTCAGCATTTAAAGAAGTCCTTTACCACCTCTCAAAGTTCTCCTTTATCTTTCTTCTCTCAACTTAGAGAATTTAAAAAATATAAATATTAAATAATTTGTAAAAGTTTATCAACTTATAGAATTTTATTTATTTATTTATTTTATTTTTGTGTTTATACATATTTAGGTGAGTTTTGATATAGAAACTCAAAAAATAACAAAAGGATATTTTTTAACTTATTCCAAGATCCGTAGCTATATGCGTAGTAAAAATCTAACAATATCCACAACAAACTTATCTAGCAAAACATATAGTAAAGCTTGTAGCTAAACTATACCCAATTCCGCAGCTAAATAGCGTATGTAGTTAAAATCAACAATACATCAAACCCATACACATAGCAAACCGGTAGCAAAATAAGTATTTGATAGGAATAATAGTAATTAGTAAGTTTATCACGTTTAAATACTAACGATTTTAAACTATGAAATATACTTATAGGTTTATGATGCACGATGGTATATTTGAGGCGTCATACGGTCAAGGGTTATTTAATTATTAATGGACCAAATTTCACTTTACACGTACTCTTGACCGGAGGCTCGTTATTTATTTTTTAAATTAGTTTGATTAGGTCACAAAGTTTTCTTGTTTTAACTCTTTTTTATACATCCATGCGTTTATATATGAAAGAGAGAAAAAAAAAGGGGTCCAAAAAGGGTGTGAAATAATTGGTAATTGGTATGGGGTTCTTTTTATCACAAAATACTATAATATGTGATAAACGTTTGATAAACAGATAAAGTGAGAAGAATATATAAAAATTATTCAAACAAAAGAATTTAAATAAATTAAATAATAAAATATAAAGCAAGTAAGTTAGCTAATTAATTAATAAATTGTTGTATCAAATCTATAAAATAAAATTGATAACAAGAATAAAAGAAGGTACATAAAAAAACAAAAGAAACTTAACATATATAGTTTCGATAATCAAAATCGCCACTAAAATCAAGATGCTAATGCTAATCGGCATAATTTGCATTTTGGGCTGAATGAGCTATAGGAGAGAAAACACAGTAGCTAAAATTGCAATTCATTGCATCATAAATTTAATAAATAAGACTAAAACCTTTAGGACCCGTTCAAATGATGTTTCAGTAATATGATTCAAAGCAGTATTTATATATCTGTAAAATTATTAAAAACTTAATGAAAGTTTAATGCACATCGATCTTGCATATCCATTTTACTCATAATTAAGTGTAACTTAAAAAAGATTTAGTATGATTTCTTTCATGATTCCTTCAATCCCTTTACCCCCTCGATTTGATAGCACATATATGATTTTAGACTAGAAACTTGAACCGTTTATTTCACGATCTTAAGCCCTTAAATCACGTTAACCGCTTAGAATATATAGATGTGGTTGTTAATATCATTGTGAAGCTTTTGGTGGGTAGTTGATAATTAGGTGAGTGTCACTTCATGAGTATGTGACTTGTGCAACTTTCTAACCAAAATCATATTATATTTGCCGAATTATTGTAGTTTGTTTCTTTGAATGGTAGCTAGTCGTTGGTCAAGGCAATTAAAGAACGTGCGAGTAGCAAATATTGAAGACATTGGATGATGGAAATTAGTTTTTTAATATTTACGATATTACTTCTAAATAAATCACAGTAATTTAGACTAATAGTCTATGTATATAGTTAGGTTAAAATGCACTTGATGTATTCAAGATCTAACCCATGTATAAGCGAAAATTTCAGGTAATGGGATTTGCGTCAATATAACTAGATGCATTTATAATAACATCCGTATGTAAAGTTGACATGTTGTAAAGAGTTAAAGTTTATACACATTGGTGTAGTAGGGAAGATAATTGCGTAATCAAATTTCATTGACACGTGCATCAAACCTAGCAAGAAACACCACTTGAAAATAAAACACACTTATACCGACAAAATAATCGTGGATGGATCAGATAACATCCAAAATAAACTAAGTTTGTCATTGATGATCATCAACAAATTAACCAACTTATCCAACTAGAAGAAAAAACTGGATTTTAGTATTATCCGTCGAAAATCACATACTGGTCTTTGGTGAATTATAGTATTATCCAACTATAAGAAAAAACTGAATTTTAGCATTGAATTTTTATTTTATTTTTGAATCAAGCATAAATATAAAACTAGAAGAAAAAATTTCATATGTTAATGCTTATTGATAGTCCTCAATAATTTAATTTATATTTTATATTATATATAATGCGTTAGTAATTTGATTGCTTAATGAATTTTGGTCAATCACAACTGAACTTGGTACATCACAACTTAATTTGGTTAATCTAGGTCTTTAATGGTTTTCACAACCATACTTGATCAATTTGATTAATCACAATCCTAAACTAAACAAATACAACTGTGATTGACATATATTGACCAGATATAGCTATGATTAACCATCGTTGGCAAACTATTAGAAAACAAACTTGTTAATTCTACTTACACCTACAGTTATTTGTAATTATACATGGATTACCGATAGTATTTAAATTATATAATTTTCCCCCTTTTCATGTTTGATTAAACAAAAAAAAATTAAATATTTGGATGCCCATTGAATGTACGTCAGTGATTGTGGTTGAAAAAAAATTCTTGTTGGATGGCGGTCAACATCACCGATTGATCTACGAAACACGAGATGTAAAATTTCTCCGTTGACACACGCATGCCTGTCTGGACGTTTATTTTATAGATAATTTCAAGATCAAAAAGTCGAGTCTTACAATTTCCAACGTTATTTTTTTTTTTTTTATGGTTCTGTATCTCCAAAAAAATAGATTTAAAAAGTACGTACCAAATTCTTTTAAAAGGCCTTGGAATATTTTTAGGCCTTAGAATTCTAAAATGGTTTTGAGGCCCATGCTCCCCCTCTAGCATACGCACTTACTTACGTATTGAAAAGGCCGAATGATGTCTTTTTCATTCAATAGTTTAGGATAACTACAATGTGGGTTAAAGTTAATCTTTTGCCCCACACTAATATAAAACTATATGCAAAACTGTGTTTTTTCCTAGTGCCACGGATAGGTAGGTCTCTATGAAAATGTTTTTTCTCTTTCGAGAAAAGCATTGATTTTTTATTAAATAAAATGAGTATAAAAACTTATTAAATACCATTGGTCGTGACATCTAGCTAATTGATAATCTTCTGTATATATTATCGCATTCACTGAGTTCATTCTGGGTTAATTTATGAATAGTGAGTGGTCATGTAAATCGTGTATTATGAACGGTTTTGTCTTCTTAAAAGTGCACATGCCAAATAACGCATTTGTCACGACTAACTTTGCCACGCCAAAAAGACATATTGTTTTTCACGCCATACTAAAAGTCATTTGTACAGTCAAAAGCTTTAACTAGCAAACATTGTTTTTCATGCCATTATATTTTGCTATAGGTGTTGACCTTAATTTCAGATGAGTCCTTAAATATTTAGAATGATCATTTATCTCACTTCCCTAGTTTTCTATTTTCGCACACGTGTTACGTGTGTTATAGAAAATCATTTGACCAAAGGGCTTCTTGAATAACGATATGAGCGTGCACATATAGTGGTGTCCATTAACATAAGGTACGTAGTAAGTTCGAGTCTCGTGATAAACAATGTTGCAGATTAGGAGTAGTATTAATTATATTGGGTGTGTTAATTTGTATAATTAAATAAGAGATGATACATTGTTTAATTGGTTGTTCACCTCTACCTTCTATATGTTGAATCAAAGAACGTATGTTCTAACCTTACAACTTCCATTTATATGCTATTTTTTCAAGCTATCTTTTGTGTCAATCATCAAAAGTCAAATTACATCAAGGCCAATAACCACACCGAATTGCATTAAACCAAGTTAAAAATCCATATGAAATCACAAAAATAAATAAACAAATAAATAAATAAATAAAAATAAAAGACGCTAGCTATACATATCAACATTCAAAAAGACAATATATTCCGACATGATCACTAAACCCTGCGAAAAGGTTTTGATGCGTGCGTGTGTTATTTAAGTGTCTATTATATGTATGTTAAAAGTAGAGGAATGCTAACGTACAAATAAAATTAGCGTGATAATTATGATAGGGTCAAGTTATTATACAACGGGCGACAAAAATAAGAAGGATTTATAGCCACACAAAAAAACCCTTTAAAAAAATTAAAATAAATAAATAAAAAATCATAACTCAAAATTTAATAAAAAAACAAAAAAAAGTAAAAACACAAAAATGTTTTCACCGTCTTCCTCGTTCTTAAAAAAAAGATTAGAAAAAGACACAATGTTGAGTACAAACACCATTGTGTCTTTTTGTTTATCATTGTGTTTTGTGTTTATTTGCGTCATTGATTGTGTCTTTTTTCCTTGACATTGTGTCTTTTTTTCTTGATATTTGTGTTATATTAGTCAATATTTTGTTCGACATTGTGTTATATTTTGCGATTTATTGTGTCTTTTTTTAGTTATAATTGCGTCTTTTGTCTCCGCATTGTGTCTTTTCAAGGTTTTTTTTCTTTTTTTTTTTGGGAACGAGAATGATGAGGAAAAAATTTTTGTTTTTTTAATTTTTTATTTATATTTTGAGTTATGATTTTTTTTATTAATTTTTTGAAATTGTTTTTGTGGCCGCAAATCCTTCTCACCCTTCTTATTTTTGTCTCCATTTGTATTTTAACTTTTCTCATTTTTGATAATCAAGTAGAGTAATTATTACCCTACGATTTAATTAAATAATCACTCTACTTGATGCTCGTAATTAGCATGTTGATTTCATTTGTATTTGATCCAAAGCCTTTAAAAGTAATATCTTGTTTTTCTTCTATAATGTATGTCAATGCGTAGAAAAAATTTTAAAATTTAAGTTCTTTTA
Organism: Bidens hawaiensis; assembly: GCF_021521415.1. Classification (NCBI taxonomy): domain Eukaryota; kingdom Viridiplantae; phylum Streptophyta; class Magnoliopsida; order Asterales; family Asteraceae; genus Bidens; species Bidens hawaiensis. Next base: position 28,512 of record NW_027495265.1, read on the forward strand.
AAACAAATAAGTTGACTTAGTTTTTATAAGCGGAACTCGATCAAGCTTAGCATTTCACTCATTGAGATAAACAAAGCCAAACCATACTCATTGTCACTCGTTTAACTTTGAACCCGAGCCCAACACGACACACCACATGGGTGGTAGAAAAAAACCTAACGTATAGCACACATAGGAAACTAAGAACCTACTTATGGACCGTGTCGAACCTTTGACGAAAACATCAGGGTGGCCGAGCTTAAAATTTTTGAATTAAAGCTGGTAAATTTATACTACGTATAAAGATTTTTCAACGGAAACGCATAAACTTACACTAGTGAGAAAAAAACGAGATTTACCGAAACAAGATTTCCAATGTGAGTGCATGAAAATGTAATCATGGATATATATATATATATGGTTGAGTTCAATGGAGAAATGAAATTAGGAGTGAAAAGTTGAAGAAATCCTTTGAACCAATCAGATTGCTTCTTTTTATTTTTATAATATAATTAATTCTAGGGGCATATTAGTAATCCTAACAATATTCTTAAATATAGTAAATGTTAATTTTATTAAAACAGTTTAGACTTCTCACATCCGGCCAAACAACATTCAAAACACTGTCGTCGGTTTATAACAACCCTAACCACCGTTCCTCATCTCCTTCTTCAACCTTCATCCACCATCCTTAAAGAATCGTCTGCAGTCTTCTTCTACAGCTCCATAATCTGCCTTTGATTCCTTTTTTTCTTAATATCCTTTCATACATTCCCCACACGTGGCACTTTCACAACAAAATCATAATCTTCTCCGTCATTTGTTTTTGATGTCCCTTCACCGACTCTCCTGTCCCCGACCAATTTTCTTCCCTACACCACAAGAATAAAATGTTATCCCAACTGACTAAGCGTACTCGAACAAGTATTACAAAATTACCTTTAATGGACAGCAATTCCACACCGTGTTCCGATAGGTTATCAACTACATTATCAAATAAATACTTTATTAAAACATGTCTCAATAACACATAACAAGTTTAAAACACTAAATGCTTTACATCAATTACCTCTACTTCTCTTTGTACCACGGCTATCACTTACATCGTTCGTCTTATTGGAAACCATTTCACGTTCTACATCTGCATTACGTTCAACCAAAATATAAGTAATCGAATGCCATGCATATTGACCTTCACAACATACACACTGCTTTTTATACATAAGTGTGCTTACTAACATCACCAAAACACAACTCAAAGTCTACATTACATAAAATATAATTTGGATTATCCACACATAAAAACCAGATAAAACACAATATTATTGAATGACACGAATGTTAACCTTCACAACCTACACCCCGACTTTAATACACTAGCTTGCAAAGTAACAGAACTATCATAGTCTACATATCCTACATCAGAAATCTACGTTACCTACACATACACACCAGATAAAAAGAAACTATCAAAATAACACGCATAATTTACATTACCTTCACATACTATCACCTGCATAAGTTACTAAAATGAGAGTCACTACAACCCTTAACAATCTTCCTACACAGAAAACCCACATCTCTGTTTCAAGCCAAAATAAACACAAACATCATCTACAAATACCAAAGCTAACTACCTACACATACATGATTCCTTTTTTGCAACTTTACCTTTTCCTTTGGACCCGATTTGCGACTTCACCCGAGTCTTCTTTGAACTATTCTTTCACTACCTCTTCCTGCACATAAAAATAAAATATCAGACTACATGTCTCTTAAATAATAACTAATCTAACTTAGTTATAGCTTCAAATAAACGTACCTTTCTTCGAGGACATCTTCTTCATCTTGCTGTTACCTACACATGGGAGAACAACAATACATTTTCACTAACAACCTACATTTTACACATACATAAAAACCATATCGGCACACGCCATGTACCGCTACCTACTATCACCTTAATAACACTATTCAAGACGATTTCTCATAACAAACCGACTAAAATACATAATATTATGGTTGCATGCACGAAACAAAAAAAAATTCATCCTACATCATTGAAAGAACAAGGGGGAACGAACGAAATCCCTAACCTCTGAAAGTCGTCTTCAATTGCCAGCCAAACGAAAAACAAGTTTTCAATCAACGATTTAGCTTTTATAGGCTCTTTCAGCAACACTATTTTCGAATATAGAAAAGATTTCATGCCACTAATTACAATGATTTAGTGGTATTAGCCGCTTGATTCTAGTGTGGGAAGATAACATCGGCGATTGACGAGATGATTGGAATTGATATGATGACTCCTCTGTAAAGTTGGGATATGATGAATCTTATGTACCTTTGGAATATGAAAAGTCAAATGACAATTCTCTTATAACTAGCAAGTTTCTACACAAAGGAGATAGTTTCTTATTTTGATTTCCTCCATAAAATGACTCTTGTACCATTTTCTATTAAAAAATAACTCTTAAACCTTCATAATTAATTACAAAACTGCCACATTAAATGTAGGTCTTTGATTATTATATCTAATGGTCAAGATTTATTTCTCCAACTTCTCACTCTTATTTTATTTCTTCACTGAACCATCCCCTATATATATATATATATATATATATATATATATATATATATATATTGTAAGGCCCCGAACCCGGTGACCCTACTTTAGCGTCGGATTTACTCATAAACACAGTTCTTCAAATCAGAGTTTATTAAAACTTTTCGCGGAATATAAAACATCAATCATTTGTTACAAAACATTAAATCTTTTCTTTGATACCATAACACAAAACTTTATATTTAAAACATCTTTACTTCTTTCTTCAGATGCCAGCCGTTCAATCCATGCCGTGTGTCATCCTCATGCTAACTCTATAATCAGCTCACCTGCGTGCATACTAAAAGTCAGCTACGCTGAGTGAGTTCTAGTTAATCGAACGCCATACAATACATACACATACATACATATCTGTAGATACATATCCATACTTCACTAGTTACCCTTCTGTTCTACATACATACTTGCTACCATACATACATACATATCTACAATCACTAACCTCAGTCTACCGAGAGTACGTTCATAGTTCACCGTCTATACCTGTACTCAAGGTCGTGAACACGTACAAGGTTCGCAGTCCTTACCTATGTTCACCATTTATGGTACGTACAAGGATCGCGGTCCTTCCCTATACCATAGAACATCAACAACACGTACAAGGTTCACAGTCCTTCCCTATGTTGCAACCTAATTCATAGCACGTACGAGGCTCGCAGTCCTCCCCTATGCTACAAAATCAGCACGTATAAGGTTCACAGTCCTTTCCTATGCTGAAATACATCCACAACACGTACAAGGTTCGCAGTCCTTCCCTATGTTGCAACCTAATTCATAGCACGTACGAGGTTCGCAGTCCTCCCCTATGCTACAAATACAGCACGTATAAGGTTCACAGTCCTTTCCTATGCTGACGCCTATCTACATTACGTATAAGGTTCGCAGTCCTTATCTACGTTTACATATATCATCTACTTCACGTATAAGGCTCGCAGTCCTTAATTACGCCATTACCAGCCGAGTCTATGTCCGACAGAAGCTAGAGGGATTTGCCATCCTAACTTACCATGTCGAACGTAGAACTCACATGCCATTCGTGTACCTATATACACATACTTACATTATAACATAAGAACACTCTAGGCATTCTTTACCTCATTCATTTAACAACCATACCCTTGTCGTTACGTGCAATATCCGAAGATCGTTCACGCCCCGACAAGTATTCATCTGAATTATTCATACATCTTCGATATATAATATTCGTACCTTTTATTTTTAACCTGACAGTACGCGCAATATCCGAAGATCGTTCGCGTACCGACAAACAATCATTCATATCTATCACACATATCACATATGGCATACACTTATCACTTAGGATAAATGTATTAACAACACATCGAGTATGCACACAGCCCCGAAAACATAACAAGGAATGGGGCTAGAAACTCACCTGAATTCTGCTTCTTTTTCTGATAGCTGTAAATCCCTTCTCTATCTGAGCTCGGCTGACTGTACAAGTTACACGTATCAAACAACTATCACTACTCATATCATCTTTCCAGTCTTAACTACTACCCACAACGAACGGGGGTCCGGGGGCAGCGGGGTCTAGGGGCGGCAGCCCCTAGCAGGGTCCAAGGGGCAGAGCCCCTGGCTGGGGTCGAGCTGCCATGTCAGCTTGGAAAAATTTTATTTACATTAACTGTCTTAACACATTTTCCATTAGGTTTTTAATTTATTTTCTAAACGAACTTCACTTCAGGCGAAGTTAAACCTCGGGCGAACTTGGCTTCAGGCGAAGTTAAACCTTAGGCGAACTTGGCTTCAGGCGAAGTTAAACCTTAGGCGAACTTGGCTTCAGGCGAAGTTAAACCTTAGGCGAACTTGGCCGTAGGCGAAGTTACACTTGAAGGCGAAGTTACGCTTGAAGGCGAAGTTCATCAGGCGAACTTATTCTTGCAGGCGAAGTTATCGCGCTGCAGATCTGTTTGCCCATAAATCCTTCGTTTCTTAGCCAAATAACTCGATTTTGGTACCCAAGGAATCGTATGATCGGCGCCTACAAATCCCAACCATCAAATCGGCCTAAAATCGACGTTTTAGGGGTCCGATTTGGGCAGTTTGGGTTTCGGGTCCGGTTAACCCATCCAATCCTAACCATTTTCAGTAATATTAGCTTTGTTGGATTTGTTCTTACCTTACCAACTCAGATCTATCAACAAAATCTCGGGTCTCGGCTTCGAATCTTGATCGGTTAGAATGTGTGTGTTTTGAGTGTGTGTATGGAATATGTGAGAAATGGTGGTTAAGGGTATTTATATTAGGGATCATGGGCTTAAGCCCATGGACTCTCCTTCCTTCGTTCATAACCCAAGTCCATAACCCATATCCATTACCCAACACTAGCCCGACCCATACCAACTCCTACTCTATTTATATCCCGATAACCCGAGTAAACTTTCCCTCTATTATTAAGTAATATAATTAATATTATCTTGAAATTTCGGGATGTTACATATATAGAGAGGGTGGGGGGGGGGGGGGGGGAGAGATTTACCGAGTGGGAGTTGTGTTGACGAAGACAATTTATGTTTCAAAACTTGAGGAGAGTCATGAAATGAAAACATTCATCGGTCCACGCACGACAATGTCCCATCGATCCGTACAAACCGTGTCAGACATACGTGGCATGCATATATGTTTCTTCTGATCAACTGAAGTTGATGGATGGTGGGGCTCCGATTGGAATTATATATGCTTCTCTAGTTTTATATCTATTTTATTTGTCTTAGTATTTTATTTAATAGTTTTATAATCAAGTTTGTTATGGGTGTGCATGAAATCGAAAAACCAAATTGTAACATTGAGTTTTATGTTTTTTTGTAAAAGGTAAACTTACGTGTTTTGATTTTGCATGCGATATAAACAAAACCGAACCAAATATATGGATTTATTTACTTCTTAGTTTAGTCCAAATGTATATAAAATTAATTATTTATTAATTAAATAAATGGGTTAAGCCTAAATTATTATTTTGGGCCAAACATTTTCTTTGGTCCAAAATGCTTAAGCACAAATGGTAAAACCGAAAAAACCAACACCGAATTTGTTATCAATTATAAGTGGAATTAGAACAATTGATTAAGAAGAACTCGAAGAACACTCACTAAGAATAGAAAATACACGGATTCAATACACACCCATAATCACAAGATTATGGTTTTTACTGTACAAGTGAAAATGATTACAGAGAAACAAGAAAGAACAAAAATGGTTAAGAGATCAAAGAGAATTGAATTAACTGTTACACTTGATTTTACCCATAAAGAATGTATGCTTGTAATTTGCTAATAACTATTTATACAAGTAAAATAAAGTATAAATCTATTATAATTATGTGTATCCAACATATTGACTAGTAAATTATAGTTTGATCATTAACTATATGTAAGTAAAATAAATTAATATTAATGAAGTGTAAATCTATTATAATAATGTGAATCACATATATCGACTAGTAAATTATAGTTTAATTATTAATTAAAAATAAGAAATTATTGTATTGTTATAAAAGGTAAAGTCATTATTTTTATAAATAAAGTTTTAATACTAGTCTTAAATTTATACGTTTTTTATATTAAATACTTAATTGATATGGGTATGAACATATTATTTTTATTTCTAAAGTTCACGTGATGAACACGGGACATATATAGTTAGGTTTGTGAAGGGCGAAAGGGCATATCCACGTGGCAAGTACGGTCAAATGCCGGTGCCAACAAGAGACCAGCTGTCAGTTGATACACTTATTGTTTATTTTGACTTTTTGTTTTTGTGAAACTTTGACTGCTGCTCTAGTGGTTGACATGTTCCTCAAACTCTCAAATTTAGGCTCAACTGGATCTTGACCTTTCACCAAGCAATATCTCTTTCTCTATAGACAAGTGTTTACATTAATTAAAATATATATGTTTCCAGTCTCATTGTCATTGGTTGTTCTTGTAAGTTGTAACTATAGTAGTTGATTAACACACTACATCAAATCAAAACTATAGCAATGACTAAATTCTGGGATGTGGAGAACTATAGATGACATGCTGTCGGTATAGACAGGGCCAGACTACACTTAAAACCGGGCTCGGCGATTGTTTAGGTACGGTCTCTTTTTAAAAAATTATATATATACATATAAGTTTTTTAAAGCATTAACAAATGAAAATGAGTTAAAAAAACTAAAAATGGCCTAGTTTGGTCTTTTATATTTAACCGAGCGAAAAACAACTTAAAAAAAGGGCTTAGTAACAAATGAAATTGGACAAAATTTACTGAAAAAACTGCCTAGTTTAGTCTTTTTATATTTAATTTAGCCAAAAAAAACTTGAAAAAGCACCTATTAATAAGTGAAATAGGAACCCAAAATAAAATTTGCATAAGGCTTATTTTTATACTCGTCTTTAGAATTCGAAATTTTAGATACGACTCTAGCTATAGGGTGTAAACTATCTACAACGACGAGTACTTGCCCATTTTGTACAGTGTTGTGTGAATTTAGTATGAGCTAATATAGATTGCTTTACATCTTTTTTTTGAACGGCCAATAAACATAGAATGCCTAGGTACTCCGTACGGGTGACCCATTGCCAAAAGGCCACCGCCAGCTGGCCCAACCCAGCCATACGGAGCCCTTAAACGCCTCCAAGTTATCTCCAGTTACAGGGAAAACCCACTGGTGGTAAAACCCGGATGCCCTCAAGATCGAACTGAAAATCACAAAGATCTCAGTCTTCCTTCATTAAGGAATTGAACTTGAGTCTCCATTAAGAAACTCAAACTTCCTACCATTACACCACATTGTTTTACATCTATCTTTTCTTTTCTTTTCTTTTTGGTGCCTTTTGTTACATGTACATGCGTAAATAGATCTAGAAAAATTGTGTTCGAATTGATTTCTTTATGATTAGAATTTTGAACTTTTGACCTATGCATGCGTAGGTATATAAAAGGTTCGACCCAATACACATAGAGATATGTTTAGGAAAATATAACCTATAAATATACCACTATTAAACACTATATACATACATAAGCTGAAAACTATGTTGACATCATTGAAACTCATAAGACACTTATTTAATCTAGCTTTACTGATAAAAGAAAATAATAAAGATGATATGACAATCTCATATTTATTTTTGTTCTAATCTCTCTTTTAATTTTTTCTACTTATTCATGGGTTATGGGGAAAACCATTTTGTTAAATGAGTTATAATTCCCTTCTAGTATTTCATCTCATTCATATCTATCCATAGGTCATGGGTCAAAATAATTTTGGCAAAAGGGTTATAATTTCCTTTATAGTTTTCTAAGTCCTCGTCTTATTTATCATACATATCCATGGGTCATGGATCAAAACAATTTTGACAAATGGTTTAAATTTCCATTTTAATTTTCTAATCTCTCATTTCATTTATTATAGCTATCTATGGGTAATGAGTCAAAATAATTTTAACAAATGTTGTATATTGTTGTCATCTTGTAATGATTCATCTTATTCTAATTTCTAAATTTGAGATTATAGAATTCTCACTATTTGTAGTATATATTTTATTTTCTTCTTACCTTTAATTTTGTTCATTTCTTTCAAAAAAAACATACGTTATTTATTTTATTATTTAACAAATCCCATGTAATACACGGGTCCAAAAGCTAGTAGTGTGTATATATGTATATGTATATGCACATTAGAGATGAAATAAGAGAAGGGATAAGGTACTATTTGACATAAAAACTATTAATAGATTATCGTTATACTATTTATTTTATTTTTCAGACTAAAAGACGAGTGGTGTAGAAGAGTTTTACATATTTCACAAAAATTGACTTCTGATTTCATCCCATCAAATACACACATACATATATGTGTGTGCGTTCATACGTGTTCACAAGGGTAGATTTTCGTAGGAAATTTAAAAATCATTCAAAGCTTACAAAGTGGTCTTGGATCACCCATCACGCTTCATCCATGGATACAAAGAACACATGTCATTTTCATAAATAAATGAAAAAACAAAATAGTATATAAAGTAAGCGTGTGTATAGATCTGGGTAATTGAGACTGATGCCATCTAATAACATGCCATGCCATACCAATACCCTAATTAGCAAATCAAAACGTTTTTTTTTCTCTCAACACGATATCCGTCCTATTTGATACCCGCCAGTTGCAAGTATCATGTCGAGTTTGGGTTTTTATTAATTTGTTTATCATTTTAGTGCATGATATATATACACTTAAATACTTAAAAGTTTTGTGGTTTATTTTGGTATTTGTTAGTTGTTGACCCATTTAATATATATTTCTTTACAAACTATAATGACATCTTTATACATCATACCTAAAAGGAAATTAAAAAAACAGTTTTCTTGCGCTAATTACGGCATACTCCCATTGACGACTAGAATATATTAAGCCTGTATCTACTATAAGTAATTTTATGAGATACACAATAGTCAGATACAATCTAACATCCTTTTACAAATAACAAATCGATTTACACAATAATATTTTTTATTTTCTTTAATTCACAATATTTTTTATTATATAATATTTTTTATTAATAATATGAACTATACCCCTAGTATCCTGTTATAAATTATGTTCTTTTCAACTTTCTTTCTAACCCGTTACCTTCATACGAAACCTTTTAACTATAAAATATATTTTAGAAAGATCAAGATTTTAATTTCTCTCATAAAGAGTCATGATGGATTCCGAAGTACTTGACTACTATTTAAGGAAATATAAACAATAAAACATAAATATATATTATCAGTGTTTAATTATTGTTCGAAAGGTGTTCTACTAGCTAAATCGTTACGGAGTGCTTGATGAACTTCCTGATTATATACACTTCTGAACTTGTCCATTATTGCTCATGTTCAGTGAAGATTGATATAAAAGATAATAGAGAATTTCGAAATTAAACAATTAATGTTGATGATGTGAAAAAAATATATAGAAATCATGATTGTTATAGTGGTTTTTGGAAAGCTAATTTAAGAATTTAATGTATATATGTTTTTTGAACGGAAAACGAATTCTCTAAATAAGCTAATGGCTAAATTATCACATCAGGATACACTATTTTTTTACGAATCCTACAAATGGGCTACTGGCTAATTATATATTTAGCATATAGTTTACATATCTTAAAACTAGAAAAATAAGACTTTACATATTATTAAGAAAAAAAAGTTCATACAAGGAAATACCTTATTCTCGGGTGCAGGTTGGGCCCGTCCAACACCCTTGACGAGTCAACCAGGTCACACACATCACATGATGTGGGCATGCCTAACAATTTTTTTTAAATAAAAAAAAATGAAATCGGAACAACAAAATAATATTGTGTTGTTGTTGCCGATACTACTAGTATTATTATTGTATCATTATTACTATTATTATTATTTTATTGTTTTTGTTATTACTATTTCATTATTATAGTAGCAAACTTTGGGTTCATATTTGTTGACGCGACTATATATATATCAATTTTTTTTTGAAAGATGCAATTATATATCATGTATTTCTAGTTTGTAAATGATGCCTAAAAGTGCCATCTTCACTTTGGTGGGATGGTAAAGGCTAGGCCTTTGGGTGAGAGGTCCAGGGTTCGATCCCTGGCAATGGCGGTTTATTGTAAATAGTAGGAGGCAAGTTTAAACATTAAAAAAAAAACATGATGCCTAAAAGTCAAATGCTACGCTTCTAGACGGGGCTGGGGTATAATACTGCAACTTAATTACAAACAAATTAAATTAAATTGAGAATTAAATGACTATGTAGTTTGTACCCCATCCTAGACAACGTTTATACATGCATGCTCACCTTTTTTATAAAAAGACCCCTAATCACCATTTCCGAATGCAACCTTTCTTACATTAATATTAGTAACTTTAACATTCAACAAACAAGTTTATTTTAGAATTTTAAATATATATAACCCGATCATATATATAAACCCGGTTATATTTATTTTGAAAAGAAAAAAAGGCAAGAAAAGTATGTATTAGTCCCAAAATGGGCGACACCAATAAAAAGGTATATGTGTGGCCTAATTTATCTCCCAAAATGGACATCAAACTTTAACATTCAACTTCCACCCATTTGACTGTGAAAGAGACATCCTTGGCATCTTTATGGTCCAATTTTGAAAAGTTCAACTTCAACATAACAATTAATATGAAAAAGAAAACAAATTTTGAACCCGACCCTAATTAGGTGTCACCGTAAATAATTATAAAAAACATATATATCACTTTTCACTAATTAATTGTTTTCTATCCAAACCTAAAATCAATAAATTCAAGCAACTTGTACATAGCCTTTCAATATATTTTTATTGTGTTTGAAACCACTTCTAATATTTAAGTGAGCCTTTCTAAAATGAGAGGTTAACCGTCTACGTCGAGTTTAACGCTTCATGCCTTTCAATATGTTCTAATTAGTGTTGAATATATTATCTTAATAAGGTAATAAGAATATGTGTATCTATTATCTAATAAAATATAGTTTTATATTTTTGATTTATAACAGTTTATAGTTGACTATCTATCAATTTAATTTGACATGTGACTGAATGGTTTACTTGGTTCTAGACATGGGACTCTATAAACTTTTAATAACATTAATAACATCATTAAAATATTATGTGAATACACATAACTCTTTCTGTTATCACCATTATTAACATATACACATATGTTTGGAGCATTTAAAAAGTTTAACAAAGTCTTGGGGTCTAACAAGTAACAACATTCATTTTAATTTGTCAAAACATTTCTTTTAGATAGTGGGGTTAGCAACTCTCATTCAAATATTCTCTCTCTCCATTAAACACAAACATTGCCAAAGCATAAATAAAGACTCCTCACCTCTTATTTGTCAAACTTCTCTACTTCTCTTTCTTTGTCCACTTCTACTTCTCCAATTCTCCATCTATCTTCAACCATGTCTCAAAACCAAAGGGAACTCTTCTACCATGATCCATTTAATGATGATCAACAAACTAGTGACACTCTTTTATCATTCTTTGGCCCTAATTCCACCATTAGAGATGATTCTTCACCACCAAATCATCAAAGGTTTCATGACTACGTGGGTTTAACACCCTTCTTAACCGGCTCTATGGATTATAACACACCTACTACCAGTTTTGGTTACTCATCTTCTTCATCACAACTACTTTTTGCTCTTGAAGATGATCAAAAGCCAGTTATGGATACCGGAAACTTGCTTGGTGTGACTGAGACCACTCCGTTTACACCTAACTCTTCTTCCGTTCGTTCGTCCTCTACTGAGGCTGCTGATGATGAACATGAGCCTCAAGAAGGTAAGAAGGAGAATCAATCCAAAGACGTATCCGAAAATGGAGGAGACGGCTCTAAGAAAGTGTAAGTTTGTAAGATACATGAATACCAATGATAATACTAATATGAACAATATAGTATTAGGGTTTGTTTGCTATTGGTATTTTGATTTTTTTTACTTATTAATCATCTGAATATCGCGAATAGGGTTAAGCAAAAGAAGAAAGATGAAAAGAAGAAAAGAGAGCCACGATTCGCCTTTATGACAAAGAGCGATATTGATCATCTTGAAGACGGATATCGATGGAGGAAATATGGACAGAAAGCCGTCAAGAATAGCCCTTATCCCAGGTATTGGTTCGTCTTGAACACGAATATCCTAATTTAGCATATTATTGGTTACTAGATAAACAAATATATACACATCAACATACATGATAAAAAAAAGTGGTTTATTGGATTCTAATTGTTTGTTATTAACTTTGACGTATAAATCTTTAATGTTGAGATCATAATATAACTTAAAAATGAAACCCTATATTCTCTTCAACTACCAAGTTTGTGTTTTATCTCCAAAGTCAATGGTTGGCTAGCTTTGCTTCACATTATTATTTTTCACAAGTGAGAAAATGAAATATCGTTTCACAAGTGCAAAAAAAATGCATTCTTGTAACAACAAGTCTTGATCTTTGTTACACAGAAGCTACTATCGATGCACGACTCAAAAGTGCACGGTGAAGAAGCGTGTCGAAAGATCATACCAAGATCCATCGATCGTGATAACCACTTACGAAGGCCAACACAACCACCACTTGCCAGCCACACTTAGAGGAAATGTTGGTGGTGGAATGCTCGACCCGCCGTCTATGATGACCGCGGCTGCAGGCGGATCAAGCTTCCATCAAGAGTTTCTTGCTCAAATACCTCATGGTCTCTATAACAATTTCAGTAGTGGTGGTGGTGGTGTAAGAGGTGATGGTTTGGTCTACCACCAAAGCACCCTAACCCCAACTCAACAACTTCAGGTTCCTGATTATGGTCTTTTACAAGATATGGTCCCATCCATGACATTTAAACAAGAGCCCTGAGTTCAATGACCAATTATATTATTATGCAATCCACACCGGGACCCCTACCGACCTAGTGTTGTAACCTCTGACATTTTGTTGACTTTCATCACCATTTTATTGATCATGGGTAGGGTGTTGTTTTTGATCCATACATAGAAACCCTAGTTGCTAAAGTTATGTAATTATTACATATTTAGTGCATCATATATACCATCTATATATAATTATTTCTTGGTTTATTATATAGAAATAATTGTATTCTTCTGGACTCTTTTATATTACAATATAATATTATACTTTTTGTGCTAAACGTGATGTTATGGTTACAACTGTTTCTATAATTCCATGCATTGAACACATTTTATTTGAATACTAGAAACTTTTCAATCAATTTAATTACTAAATTTAGTGTTAAGAATCATTGTTCGATATGAATGAGGTTGATTAGACTCTATGCATAATTTCTGATATTAATGTTGATAAAATTAAAGTGTTGGAAATATGAAAGGTAATTAATCAGGATAATCATGTAAATGTATTTTTATGTTCTCATCAATATGATATTAAAAATAATAATAATAATAAAATAAAGAATAAAAAAACTCATTACACATAATCACATATAACGTTTTTATTTGTCCTTTACAAATGAAAACATGGCATTATGTTGTAGTGTTTGGTTGTATTAAATAAGTGTTAGAAATACATTTAGGAGTAAATGATTTGGTCATGGTGTAAAGAGATACAGAAAATAACTATTATGGTAAAAATGTTTGGATTAAAAATCATAAGTTTAATTGATGAACCTTTATCTTTAGTTAAAGTTTAATCGAAAAGCCTCATCGATCTTTATAGTGTACATAAAAATTATGAGGATATCAGATTGATTATATGATTAGTATTTTACCATTGTTCATCCTAATTAGGGTTGTATTATGGTCCACACCGACCCCAACAATGGATAGTTAGCGTTGTGAGGGGACATGACCCCTTTCTTCCTCCGTGGCCTGTGTCACGGGCATGAGGAAAAATCATTGTAATTTAATATATAATTTTATTAAGACAGTCATATTAACACATCTCACATCTTTTTTTTATAATTATTTAGTTTAAACATTATTTTGATTATTATTATCATATAACTTGTGCTCCGATTTAAAAAATATATATATATGTTGTATTATTTTTTTCTTGAAAATTTCAATATAAAGTTATTTTCTATAAAAAGAAATACTTTTGGTCTCGTAAGCAATTTTCACTCCTCTCTATGTAGTGGTGACGTTATAGCACTTTTAATTTTCACCCTTCACATGATCAGAAACCCATACCTATAATAGTATTTTATAAAATTGTTGAGATCATTGTTTTAAAAACCGGTTCAAACCGGCCGGTTGAACCGGTTAAACCGGATTTCGCACAACAGGCCGGTATTTTGAGCCCGATATTTTTGGCCGGTTTGCTAGAACATCGTACCGGCGGTTTTTTTCTAAAATACCGGTTTTACCGGTAAACCAGTTTTATGTCTAAGAAATTTTTGATATTTGCGGCCCATATTTTATCAAAATTACGTTTAACCCAACAATTAATATTCAAATGTGTAAACTTTATGACTGTTTTTTTAAAATTGAGTGATTTAGTATTATTTTTTTTAATATGGATTAACTTTTAGATTATTTTTTGTTATAAAATCATATACTTTTGGGTTATTTTTGGAGTTAAAGTTGTATTTATAGGAAATTATAAGGTAAACTGTTCAGTCGGTTGAACCTCCCGGAATAACCCGATTCAACCGGTTGAACCATTTTTTAGCCTAATCCGGTACGTGTAAAAAACCGGTTTTTAAAACATTGGTTGAGATCGAGTCTAATAAGTATGATTTTCTTTTGCATTATCATCAACTTTTTTGGAACGCAAATATAATAGTTGAAAGATCTAAAATATGTCCAATGCGGGGACGTATTCTTTTCAAAACCAAAAAAAGAAATGTTGAGAGCTATGATAAAAATGATTTAATAAGACAATAGGTATGCAATTATGTAACCGTCTTCTGCATATATATCACTTAAAAGCAAAATGTATAAGCACATTATGCTGTTCTTAGAGATTCACAATTAACATTTTTTTTTCTCATTTGAATGTCTACTTGCAATATGAAAAGACCATTTTTTTATCTTTTGAGTTTTGAGTTGATCATATTCACATACCCCGTTGAATTACATAAATGGTTAACAAGAAAACATTTGGTTAAACCAACACAATTTTATATACACACTATTGCCAAAGTTTTTGTTTACATAGAGAGGTGTGAAATGAGAAGGTTCCAATCTCATTTGATCAATTCATCGATGATGCCGTGATTATGTGGGAATAACGGTCAAGAAATAAATTAAATGCCAAAATTAATATATATCTAGATTCTTACTTGCTTCTTCATGGGTTTCGACCTAAACGGCTAAAAGTGAGTTTCTGGATCAAAAAGCAAGTTATTTTCCATGGAAGGTTCCTTGAATATACATTTTCATGTTCCTTTACTTATATGTTGTAACATTAAATTGAGTGAATAATTGAACGTGTAATTGGAAGAACCCTTAATTATGTTTAGGAAATAAGCCCAAATACTAATACTCCTCAAGTTAAAGCATAAATATTAATCGTATCCGACTTGTTGAAAATAAATTTCGACACGTGACCAAAATATCATTGATCTTGTGACATCTTGAATTAATTGTTGACGGAATCAGGAATCTAGACACGAACAGGAACCTAGGAATAGAACTCGAATAGGGACAAGATTGTAGGAAATCAGGCCCCAAACAACACTCGAAAATCAGTTTTTGTGATCAAATACCATATCATGACTCTTTCTTTTATTCCACAAACTTGCACGCCAATTACATAGTCGTAACCATCTTTTATGCTAAATAAATAACTTCCCGTACTACGACTCAAACTCCTAATATCTAGTAACTCAAATGACTAGACTAACATGTCATTAAATCAAGCTATTGAATTGATAAACATACTAAAATGCTAACAAATTAAATATATTCTCGACTAATTAGGATTAACTTCCAATAAGGACGACAATTGGCTGGAACAGGTAAGCCCTGATCGTAGACATCGGTTTCTAAGGCAGTCAAAAATATACAAACGGGGTTTTCCATGAAATAGGGACAGGAACATGATAACAAATTTGGAACAGAAAACTGGAACATGAACTTGAGCCAAAACAGAAGAAACTCTAACACGAAAATCCAAAAACAGTAACCCTGACACGGTTCTCGAAGCAGCGGGCAGACTATAGGAGTAGAAATGGAGGTGACCGGCTGTGAAATTCTTGCAACTGGCGGCAGGCAGTGGCCATTAGCATAAGACGGTGGACAAGGGCGACACACCAAGCTAAAAGTCGGCACTCTATGCGCCCTAACGCAATGGTTGCTAAATCTTGAGAACTATTGGGGTGATGAGACGAAAAACTTCTCCGAAAAAAGATTGTTCAAATGCGATGAAGTGATCGAAATAGATTTCGATGGACAATGTTTTTAATGTATAGTAAACGCTGAGAATAGTAATGTGGGACCAATTAGGAGTGTTCATATTCAGTTTGGAATTATTAAATGAATACCAAACCAGAACTGAACACCGAGTAAACTAGACCAAATAACTAGTTCGATATGAAAATGAACCTGAATAACCAAATCGGTTTTCGGCTCCATATATTTTCAATTTAGTTGACCCGAATAACTCATTTCATCCCAAGTAACCTGATAACCCATATTTTGGTTTTATGCACTTATTTCAATCTTTGGTGCATGCTATCGCTCATGGGCCATGACAAGTTTATTCGGGTTTATCTGGGCAAAAAATGATTAATTCTGTAAAAATAAAAAATATTGTTATGATTACACTTATGACATGTATAGAGCTATTTAATGTGTGCGTTTAAAGTAAGGCAAAGTTGGTTATCAGCCCATCATCAGTTTACCTATTTGGAAGGTTGGGAATGCCTAGCTTTTAAGTTACAAGATAATGAAGATAATGTGTAATGGGTGGCAAAATTGGGCGATTTTGGCGAAAAACACCCCCCCTCTCCCACCAACACCCGGCGATAACAGGGACGACCGGGGGGGGGGGGGGGACGACAAATACATGTCGTCGGTGTGTTTTTTGATTTGATATTATTATATTATGTATGTGTGTGTAATATATATATATATATATATGATGAATATCATTACAAAACTCTAAGGAACTTATAATAACTAATGTTTTTTATAAAAAATTTTGTATGTTAATATTATTTTAGTGTAGTTTTATCACTTTTTATATTTGTATATATGATTACAATTATAAAAATTAGTTTTTACACATATCTAATTTTCTTTTACACAAAGTTTGTTATTACATGAATTTTACATATATGTAAACTTGTGATTTATATATGTAAATCAAAACTTTATATATCAAACATGATAAAACTATTCTTAAATAATATTATTATATAAAAAAAATTAAAAAAATATTTGGTTTTTAAGAGTTCCTAAAAGTTCTAAACTTCTTGTGAGTTCTTAAATGAAAATATATATATATATATATATATATATATATATATATTTATATATGATGTGATAGTGCTACAACACCATTACATCCCTAAAATAAAATCGCTCATCTGCTGACGTGGCCACACATATCAAAAACACCCCCATTGTGTAGCCGTCCATGTCCACTACGTATGGTGTAACTTTCTCTGGTAAAATACTAGCTACTTGGCCCATGTATGAATAATGGTTAATTTTATCCCCCACCTAGCTATTCTAGATTGGGGACATGGGTTGGTATTTAATTAGTTAAAACAAAGAAAAATCATCATAAAATTAAAAAGGTTGAGTGGCTTTAAGAAGAAAATGATACAAAAAATTAATTGAAAAAAAATGATGCATATTATGTTATCAAATCAAACGCATTTTATAACAAGATCACCTGCATACACAAGAAAAAAACTACATTTTTAATTTCAAAGTGGTTGACCATGAATCTACATCACATATGTTTACATGTTCCATTTCAGATTGGGGGGTTGAAAGCAAAACATGTTACAAAACTACAACAAAAGGTGTGGTTTGCCTTGTAAGTTGTTGGAAATGAAGACGTATACGCAGTGCTTTAAAAACCGGTTTAAACTGGCCTGTTTAGCCGGTTGAACTGGATTCCGTGAGCAGCCCAGTATTTTGTACCTGGTATATTATTATCCTTGTACGATTGAAGCTAAATAACAAAAAGGTTGCTAATATGACAGTTTCCAAACGAAGTAGAGGTTCAATCACATTGTGATTAAGAAACTCATCTACTACTACAAATTCCTATTATTAAACCCTAATCATAAATTGACGAGCTAAAGAAATCAGATATGTTCATGTTGTGGGAGGTTGGAGTCCAGTCGGTAAAGAGATGCATGGGTTCAAGATATGGCGGGTGGGTTTTTAAGATGGATACATATATTATTAGTATTTATTAATTACATTAATATAATAATAATAATAACTAATTTAATCTATATAATTATAAAATATACATGTTATATTAATGGGTATAGTAATAAAAATGAAAAAGAAAAGAAAAAAATGAACTAAGTGTATGAGATGACATATATGTCGCACGGTTAAAGTTAGAAAAAGATACAATGTAGATATAAATAGATAGATAGATAACAGGTAGCGTCATCATGCTCATAAGGAAGGTGGCCCCACTAATGTTATGGAGGAAAAAGTAATAGATCAAGTTTTAACAAAGTGGAGGACAATCGATCTCAACGACAAGGGTTATTAGGTTGATCTCAACAATGGCAACAAAGATTATTTCATTGGCCTCCTTCCTTCTTATTTGACTTCTAATTCGACTCTTTTTCTTGAATTTGAAAAACAAACGTTTTTTTTTTTTAATTCACTGTAATGATAAATAATTTTTTCTTTTTAAGTTTTGCAAATTAGATTATTTTCTAACTTACCTGATGTTATGCATAAAAGAGGCTCTCTAAAGAAGAGTAAAGTAATTTATTGCATCACATGTGATTGATTATATGGCAAGCAATGATAAATGTATGTTTTAAATCTTTAATAATATCAACTTCAGTCTATTTGGCATTATATTTAAAATGCCTCAAATATGATATTGCAGGAAAATGTTCTTGTTGGAAGAACACCTATTATGTTAAGGAGCCTCTCTTGTGTCCTTCATGGCAAAGATGATACAAAAAATTAATTAAAAAAAAAAAACAACGATGCGTAATATGTTTTCAACTCAAACGCAGTTTATAACGAAACCACCTACATACGCAAGAAAATAACTACATTTGAACTTCAAAGTGGTTGACCATGAATCTACATCACATTTGTTTACATGTTCCAGTTCAGATTGTGGGTGAAATCAAAACATGTTACAAAACTACAACAAAAGGTGCGGTTTGCCTTGTATGTTGTTGGAAATGAAGACGTATACGGCTTGATCTATATGTATATGCGTATGTATATTCGTGTACGTCCAGTTCCAACATGAAGTATCATCTAATAACCCACTCCTGTAAACTCGCATAAACACAAAAGAAACACACACCTCGTTTAACCTTAATTCTTGTAAAGAACATAAGCCAATGTGTGTAATATAAGGCTTACCGTGGCGGTTACTGAGGAATCTGAACAACAATGGCAGCAACTACGTATAAACAGACGGAAATTGCTGCTCCAGCTACAAAATTACTGAGCAGTTGGCGGTCGTTTTTAGTGGGTATAAAAACCGCTTTCAGTGTGTTCGTTAGCTCAAAGAGCCGACAGGATATCTGCATAAGCAGAGAACAGATGTAAGGAACTCAATTTGTTAACTCGTTTAATTATATAGGAAAGTATTTTGCTCACCAAAACATATATTGCAGTTGTAAGCATGAAATTCAGCAAAGGATAATCTGGAATAAAAGACAGAAGCCACTTTGGCTGGCCATTGGGGATATCCGATCTGCAAAATTCAAGTTTAGTAAATCGGCCATCAACGTTCTTCAAAGTTTAGTATTTTTGTGCCAAAATTTAAAAAATAAAAGAGAAATATTCACCTTAGCCAGATATGGAACTGTGAAATGTATGTTTCCAAAGTGATTTTACCAAGCCACCTATTAGCATACAAAAATGTACATGTGATTAAAAGCTGTAGTTAATGGAGTAAACATGCACATGAATATATGATCATAATTTCAAGAATTAAAATAGTGTTAGGTAAGTAGAGCTTACGCGAATAGGGTTAATGAATAATTCCTAAGTTCTTGAGTGAAGTTCCGCAAGCAAATATATACACTGAAAGAAAAAAACAAATAAAATAAAAAAAAGTTAATTTTAGAATACTGAATTTCTGATACACTAGAGAAATATAAATTACACACGTTATAGGTATCCATGATGTGTAGGGATGATATTTGTTGTATGTAACCTTGTCCAGCTTGTATATGTATTCATACCACATATATCCGGCCTAAAAAGAAGACTGTGTGATAAGCCCACACAACATTATATAATAAAAAAATGAACTAGAAGAATATTTACTAACCAAAAGAGATACTGAAACAATGGATGCTTTAACAGTACGCCTTCGCTTACTTTCCGACTCCTCAAGTTTTTCAAGCCATTTTTCAACCTGAGATCAATATAACATTATTTAGTTAGAGCAATAACATTAAACTAGTAAGCAGGGACATTCAAAAGCTTACATTAGGATGAAGATATGCATATATCATTCCAATAATCCATATATAACGATCAAGCCCAGATCTAAAATGCCACTCGTGCAATCGTGGGAGATCCGGTTTAGCTGGATCTGTATACCCTGTGAAAGCAAGAAATACAGATTTAAGAACATTATATCTAAATCAAGACCTAGTAATAAAATAGACTAACCTAATAAGAACGTTAATGGGCTCCAAATGAATTCAAAGATTCCAGGAATCTCCCAAACCAAGATAACCACAAGAAAGCATATAAGGATCTTTGTAATCATCACTGATCTTATCTCATTATACTTGCTGCCAATTGCCAGTGCTCCATACACCATAAGAGTAAAAAGTGTGTGCATTGGACAGATGTAATAGAGCATATAATCATTGTTAAGAACAACACAACAAAAGGCCACAAAAAAATTTAGCCTCCACATCATCTGCAATAAAAAAAAAACTTATAATCAGTTGATCATGCATGCATCATTATCATTCATGCTAATGTAACTTCTAAGTATCAAATGAACTTGAGTTAAAAGTTAACCTGAGCAAAGCGTGCAACACTGAAATCCTTGCGGATGTAGTAGTATGAGAAGTTTCCAAAACCAGTCATCCAGACATACGCAGCAATAAACACACGAATAGCATTATATATCTCAGTAGCAGCAAAGTAATGATACATCAAAAACAGAACCTGTCAAAAGTAGAAGATTGACATGTCAGCCGGTGTAGGTATAAAACAATGTATTGAAAATTTGAGATTGATACTAATATTAACAAACTTGCCTGCATCCATCCTTTCCATTCTTCTGTTTGATGTCGATTGAGGTAAAGTATCGATTTTCCAGAAAATGCTGACTTATCACTGTGCTTCTTGAGAGAAGTCATTGCCGAAACTATTATAAGCAGAGCGTACAGGAACAGGAAAAGATCACGATTGTAGCTCTGCCCAAAAAAAGTGTATCAACTAAAATGCACCAGTTAACATAACACTCTAGGTTTACAAGATAATACTACACTTATTATTTGAGTAAGGAATAAAAGGAAAAATAGTAGAACCTTGGTAGATTCAACGATCAAACTGGTGCGATCACATATGTAGAAATAGAACAAAATTCCACCAAATTCTGACCTGCATAAGGTTGTGAAAATCCAATATTATTGCATCAGCTTAAAGATGAAAAGAAGCTTCAATATGATAAATCTAGAACCAGCAAAGTCTAATGGCTTACATTGCTCTCAAGGTTGCTCGATTCTCAAGCAAAAAAGAATCCTCCATTGTCACAAATCTACAAGTAAAGAGGTGCAGATTGTAACTAGTAGTTACACAAAGATATATGGAACAAGAAATAAAAGTCCACTAAATTGATTGACTAACCTAATTAAGTTAGCTTTAATAGAAGTAACAGGTTGCTTCAATGATGCTGATTTTGTGAGGCCTCCTTCCAGCAAAACAACCCGGTCATCTTCCTCCTTTGTTTTGGTTTCCAGTTCAACCAAATTGTTGTCTGAGTGACTACTCACGGCAAAAAGAAACATGTGAGTTGAAATAAGATATCAAATAATGTGTAGCCATGTTCTAGAACGATAATAAACATTCTAACAATTATTAGGATCTAAAGCTTCACTTTATTGGAAAATAAATTTGACATGCATAAGTACAGAGTCTTTAAGCCAAAGCAATTTAATCACAATATGAAAATAATTCCAAGTCTAATAAAAGTCTTTTAACCTTAAGAAAAGATCATATATTAAGACAATAGTGTATACTGCACCGTGTAAACTGCAATGTCATATAGCAGGTAACAAGACCATGCATCAAGAGACATCAAATACTATATAATGATTCTAATAAAGATCAATCTGTTGTCACTGATTAGCTAGAGCACTCTCTGTGTAACATTCTAATTTCAACTCTTTTTTATGATCCTAAACACGAGGTTAAAAATTCGTCATTCGGAATGTCATGAAAACTAAATTGTTTACTTTGTTGCCTTTGTAAAGTAGACACCACTAAAAGGAATCATACTCCAATCCAACATGCTTCTATCCATTCGCAATGCAATTAAACAAGATCTATGCAAAGATCCAGACTGATTTCATAAGTACACACACACAGATGACGCTGCAAAGATTAAAGTGCTTACACTTTAGATGCCCATGAAGATCTTTTGTATTCCAACCACTCAGAATATATCCAAGCAACAAAGATTGGAATGACTCCGAGCAAAAAGGACACCTGCAAGATAGCATTAATATTACAATAAAGCCCTTATTAGTTATCAAGTGGAAGTCTCAGAAACAGTCTGACTTCACATTATCGAAGATAAAAAGATCAATAAAACAAAACAGTGTAACAAGACCGACAAATGCAAAACATGGAATATGATAGTGAATTGATATGACAACAATATACATTGTCTAATGCGTATATCAAATTATCAATCAAACAAAATTAGACATGGAGACGGTAGTTTAAACTTAATATCTAAATATGTTTTGTTCTGCTTTCATTTATAAACCTTTCTTGTTTCCATCTCACATATACTGACATGAATCATACGATATAGTTTAATTTGACTTTCAGAGAAAAAACCATCCGTTCAAGTTTCCTATTCCTATCAACTAAAGTCACTTAGATTTGAATAGCTTATATACATATAACCACAGATGAGGGATCATGAGAGAATTCTTCTGAGCTATGTTGGAAAAATCGGAACTGGTTGGCCAGTGCCTAACTAATTTTTAGCTAATCGGCCTAATTAGTCGCTAATTGGCTTATCGTCCAAATCACCCCTAATCGAGTCTAGTCGGACCAAATTGCCCCTAGCTCAACCAATTCACCGGCCAGTTTGAGGCCAAGCTCTGTAAAATCCAGCTAACCCTTGTAAATTACATATAAAAATTTGTGCGTGTGTGTATATATAACTGATATATATATATATATATAAATGTGTGTGCGTATACAAACTGAAATTACATATAAAAATGTGTGTATATATACATATAAAACTGAAAACTGCATATAAAAATTCCAATCAAATTAACCCCGATTAATCCCTAGTCCCAATCCTGCCGGCAGACTAGCGCCTAGCGAGTTCTACAACACTATTCGTGAGAGAACTAGAGAACTTCATACTACATATATGCAGCATATATCGCATATATGCAGTCAGTATATACTACTGCATATACGCAGTACGCAGTTCTCTAGTTCTCTCACGAAGACCGAGTTCTCTATAGCCACATGCTATTACAACTAACAAACTCGTTAAAATCCAGAGAGTAATCTACAGCTCAATAACAACAAATCATAATCCTAACTACTACTACTACACATCAACAACAGATTCCAAATCCTACTAATCAACACAACAATAGCAGTTGTAATGTATACCTGTCCAGGTGTTAAAGGTCCAGACACAGTCATCTTCTTCGTTATTCAGATTCAGAGGAGTATTGAATTCACGATGCGTAACCTAACAACTGGCGCATCGGTGATTAGATTAGATCGAGAGTAGTGAGAGAGTATGAATCTGTGTGTGAGAGTATTAAAGGAAATGGTGTGAGATAATGAAACCCTAACTAACAACTACTGGTAGACAAGACGATGGTGAGATCTGAAGCAATGATAATATTAATAATAATAATAATAATAATAATTTAGTGATGGAATTGGGGTTTGCTTGAAGAAATGAATTCAACAACAATAACACCGTTGGAGGAGGTGTCACCTTCGATGTGTGTACGGACTCAATCCCAATTAGTTTTTTTATTTTATTTTATTTTAAACCCGGTGATCACGGCTACTTAACTTACAGATCTACCACAGTTATTTATTTATTAACCTAAATATATAATTATTTGTTTTATTTCATTTTCTTGTTTTTTTTACGTTTTTACCTACAAAGTCGATTCATTCATTTGTATTAAACTCAACTCGTAGGTGTGCAACTATATGCCACTACGTATGTCACATTATACGGGTCGTATGACATCAAGTCAAGTTTACACATCAGACTCTGTCACATGTTATATGCTTTGTTACTTATGCGACTATGTAACCGTTTTTCTCCTCTAATACACCCATATCATACATTCACATTTCACACTTTGGTTACTTTTAATAAATAATGTGTTAGAGCATTCACATCTCGTTTTCTATCTTTATAATTTAACGAAAATGTTAATGTTGTTGAGCTCGGATTGGACAGGCTGGTCCGATTGGGATTCAATCCACTGACTGGTTCAGTTCTATGCAGTTCGCCCGGTTCTCAAAGAACCAACCAGTTCAAACTAGAGGTGC